>NC_067401.1:200902500-200975000 GCF_016432865.1 Antechinus flavipes
ATAACAAAAGACATGACAACAAACAATAAGGTTTTGGTTAGTTAGTGTGTATTCTTGGTTTGCGTGGTGTATCCCAATGCATTAAACAGAAGTAAATATTATATGGCATCATTGAGGTGTAAAATGAGCTGGAGTAATGTCAATCTGATAAATTTACTAAGTACTTGTTTTAATGGATCCTCATATAACACCTTAAGGTTTTTCAAGGCTATTCTCATCTGATTACTACAAGAACCTTGTGTTATAATTGCTAGAAGCATTATTACCTCATCATACACATGAGGAAATTGATAACTGAGGGATATTATATAATCTGTTCAGAGCTAATAAATGGCTGAGACCAGAATCAAATCCAGGTCTTTTTAATTCCTAAATGTTTTCTCCATCATGCTATTCAATTTTAGTCCTATTGAGGAAAAATCTCTACCTATTTATGATTATTAAATCATAGATTGAGAGCCAGAAGGAATCTTTCCTCCTTTTTCAGATTAAGAAATGGAAGAAATTTAAGAGATTTGCCCAACACTACACATTTTCTACATCTAGTCCTCTAACCCCAGCTCTAGCTTTCTTTCTATTTTACTACAATTAATTAACTCTTCTACATCATGGATTTTTAGGTGCATAGAGCCAATCTGAAAAATCCACATAAAAGTTTTTGGCCTTTCTTTTGTACCAAAGGAGAAATATGAATTATTATGTTTTTAAAAGATAAAATGTATTGATAATATACAATACTACACAAATATTTTATGCATATCTGAGTTTCTAATTTTTTTCTGTGTTATCTGCTAGTCTTCATGTGTCATCTATAGCTTTTACAAAACTCCCCCCAAATTCCCATTTAAATTCTTATGTTGACCCACAAAATCTCAAAACCATGATGGGTAAAGTTTGAATGTGGAAGGGATAACTATATTTCCCCAGGAGGTCTGGAAGACCAAGGAAGCTAATGGTCACTTAGAATGGTGTCAAGTGGTAACTTTCTCCTCCAAAGCCTCTCAGTCAATGAGTGGGCAGAACTGAACTCAGAGAAGTTCCCCAGAGTTCTGTCCTGGACCCACTTTTCTCTCTAACAACTCATCAGTTCCCAAAGATTCAATTACAATCTCAACACAGAATGGCTCCCAAATCTATGTAACTAGCCATAATCTCTTTCCTAAATTCCAATCACTCATTGCCAATTGCTTGCTATCACCTCTTAGATATCCCAAAGGCATCTCAAACTCAGCATGTCCAAAATGGAACTCATTATCTTCCGCTCTACAAGGGTGTGCTAGAGATAGCTTATACCAGCTTGTGAGAGCTGGTGGTTAACTTTTCAGTTTGGGCATTTATTTACCCCTCAAAAATCAGGAAAATGTTACAAATCAGGGCTTGAATGCTTGAATGATTGTTTTGTTAATTGATATTTGTCTAGGCTTAGGAAACTAATGGAAAATATGTTAATGATTTAGATTAAGCTAAAAGTGTATGTCAATGTGTACATTTTTGGAGAGTCCAACATTTTCCAACCACCCTTTCTTCTAATCAATTATTCTTTTCCCAACCTCCTAGATTTTGTTGAGAATACTTCCAACCTTCTAATCACTTGGAGCTCACAGACTTAGAATTCTTAATCCTTCCTTCTACCTCAACTTCCTCTTCCCCATCTTTCTCTCTCCTCATATCCAGGCAAATGTCCAGCCTTGTTTATTTTTTCTAATACAATCGTTCTCTCCTCTCACTATTTATTTATGTTCTCCTTTCATAGTCATTACTCTAGTTCATTCCCTCATCACCTCTTGCCCAGAACAGTTTAATTACTTGCTAATTGATCTCTCTACTTTGAGAATGTCCTTATATCAATTCTTCTGATCACTATGTGACTGCTTACTTTGTGTAAGTTCTCCGTAAAATAGTATTCTGGGTAAGTGTGTGTTTGGCATTTGAACTACATGGCTAGCCTATTGGAGTTGCACTCTGCAATAAAGTTTGAAGTCTTGATGATTCAGCTTTGGAGAGGATCTTAGTGTTTGGTACCTTATATTGTCTGGTAATCTTCAGGATCTTCCTTGAACAATTTAAATGAAACCGGTTCAGTTTTCTTTCATAGCACTGGTATAGTTTCATATACATACAACAGTGTAGTCAGCTCTGTAGACCTTCAATATTTCTGGAGAACTTTAATATTGATTATAAAACATGGGAAATGTTAACATAGGATGGTCCAGCATGTTCTGCCCACATCAAAGAAAATGTTCTCCATTAGCAAAGCAAAATAATAGACGCACAAAAAAAGCATGACCTGTGCAAATCCAGAGATATTTTTACTTTACATGGTCTAACAGATTGCTAGTCCTGCTGAACTTGTATTGGTCTGATTAGCTACTGCCACATCATATCTTGACTCTAATATTGTGATGTCATTGATCTTCTTCAAAGACAAAGGATGAACAACAAATAACAATTGATCTTCCTATTTCTAGTTTCTCCCCTCTCAAATCATCTAATGACGATGGTTCTAGAATATTCATAAGGAGTAAGTCTAATCATGTCACTCCTTAGCTCAAAAATTTGCAGTGATTTTCATTTCTTATAAAATAAAATATTCCTTAAGATATTATTAAAGGTGCTCCTGTCTTATTTAATATTACTTTTCATTAATTCTTTCCATACTATTAATTGCTCCCCAGACTCAGTATTACATTACTTACTTTTGTGTGTTTGCCATCCTCCACGCCTGGAATATAATCTCTCCCCCTCCTCATTTGCTATAGAAACAGCTAGGTGGTACAGTAGACAAATCATCTGGCCTATAGTCAAGGAAGACCTATGTTCAAATTCAAATACCAGATACTTATTAGCTGTATGATCCTGGGCAAGTCACTTAGACTTCTACTTCTTTTGTCTTAGATTCCTCATCTACAAAATGGAGATAATTATTATTCCTACTTTCCAAGGTTGTTGTGAAGATCCAATTACATAGTATTTGTGAAGTAACCTGGCACCTAATAGACACTGTAAAAATGTTAGCTATTTTATTATTGACTTCAAAAATCTCATCTTTAAAAATCTGTTCTACTTCCTTTTTTAAAGTTTTTTGTTATCCATCCAAACTATTACTGCTCTCTTCCTCCTTCTCAAGTTTCATTATACAATACTTGTACATGTTCCCCATACTTTATTTGTTTGTTGAGAGGGAAAGTGGCATTTGAGTGCAGAATTTGCTCTAGTTCCTGAGGCTCTGTTCTGAAAAGATGGAAGGCATGTTTCTATTGCTTTGTGGTTTACAAGGAGATGGTGTTGGTGCAGAGACGAGTGGGGAATAAACCTTAAGCAAGTTTTTATCAGAGAGCTAGACTGGTTTGCAAAATGAGCCAAATTATTAAAAAAAAAAGAGCTTAATTGTGGAAAATGGCCAAATATTGGCAAATGCAGTTTGAGTTTGATTTTGGAATGAAATAAGGCACTCATAAGTCACGAAATAATTAACAAATGCAAAATTCAGGCATACAATAAAGAGTGAAAATATTATGTTGTGATCCACAGTCAGTTCCCACTGTCCTCTCTCTGGGTGCGGATGGATCTCTTCATCACAAGACCATTGGAATTGGCCTGAATCATTTCATTGTTGAACAGAGTCATGTCCATCAGAATTAATAATATTATAATCTTGTTATTGCCATGTATAATGATCTCCTGGTTCTGCTTATTTCGCTTAGTATCAGTTCATGTAAGTCTCTCCAAGTCTCTCTGAAATCATCCTGCTGATCATTTCTTATAGAACAATAATGTTCCATTACACTTATATACCATGATTTATTCAGCCATTCTCCAACTGATTGACATCCATCCAGTTTCCAGTTCCTTGCCACTATAAAAAGGGCTGCCACAAACATTTTAACACATATGGGTCCCTTTCCCTCTCTTATGATCTCTTTGAGATACAAGTCCAGTAGAAATACTGCTGGATCAAAGGATATGTGCAGTTCAAATGCTCTTTGGGCATAGTTCCAAATTGCTCTCAAGAATGACTGAATCAGTTCACATCACTTTCCCTCTTCTTATGGAAATGTATCTGAATAGTGAGTCATCTTCAGGTAAGATATGATGATTTAAATGATCTTGGAATCCCACTACAATTGAGAGCCCCCTTAGGTAATCAGAAAGCTACTTTAGGGTTAGTTAAATTAAAATTTAATTAACCCCAACCATAATTAAATTATAGCTAATCCCATGGACAGCTCTTAAAAAAATTCTTAATTTTTCTTTTTGCTTTTAAGGAAAAGAAAATCCTCTTACAATAGGGAAAGAGGAGTTATGCAATCCATGGGTGGAGGGGAAGATTATGTGACTAACCTATGTGGTGGGACATAGAGATAGATACTAGTGTCATCACTAGCTTTTCTCATTAGAAGGGAGCCTCCTTTAAGACTAAGTGCTTAGGACTAGAGCAGAGGGGTTCCTCAGTGGAGACTTGAGAAGTAGTAGTTCTAATCTAAACTCAACTAAGTTCTTAGACTACTGAGACTTTTACATTTCCCTTATTGATGCTCTATGTACTCCATATAATACCCTTTTTAAACCTCTTCTCGTTCATCTTTATCATCTACTCATACATTATCAAAAAAATACCAAACCAAACCAAACCAAAACTGACAACCATTGAAAATTTCTTCTGTGAATTTTTTTTCACATCTTTTCAATATCACCTAAGGTAGTCAAAGGATACAGTGGATAGAGATCTGGTTTGAGAGCCAGGAAGACCGAAATTCTAGTATTGCCTCAGACACTTATTATCTATGTGACCACAATAAACAAAAGTTTCTTTGCATATAAAATGCATATAAAATCCACATAATTATAGTGCCTCCCTCACAGAATTGCTGTGAATAGCAAATTATATATCATCAAAGTGCTTTGCAAACCTTAAAGCATTAACTAAATGCTTATTATTATTGTCTCTAATTGCCTTCTTCATTTTTGAAAGAAGGAATAGCCCTTTTTACTTGTCAGGGCAAATCATCTATTTGTGTCTTTGATCTTATCTCTTTCTATCTCATTCTGGAGTTTGTCTCTTTGACCATCCATTCTCTCTTTATAATCTCATTTCTCTTCCCTCTGCAGCTCATCCTTCACAAAGCTGCCAAACTGATATTCCTAAAGCACAAGTTTGACCCTTTTATTATTCTGGTCAAAAGCTTCAATGGTTCCCTAGGATAAAATATAAAATCCTTTGTTTGCCATTTAAAGCCTTTGATAGTCTGGCTCCAATATATATTTCTAGACTAGTTTCACATTATTCCTTTTCATAGACTTTATATTCCATTCAAAGTGACCCACTTTCTATTTGCCATGTGTCCCACCTTAATGTTTTGGTAAAGACTTGCCCCACATGCTTGGAAGGCTCTTAACATTTTTCCTAGAATTCTTAGTTCCTCTTTCAAGGCTGAATGCCACCTTCTTCAAGATGCTTTTCCTGATTATCTCTCACTCCCTGACACTACATTCTATTTATTTATTTATTTTGCATTTATTATTATTTTTAAATTTACCCTAGTTCCATCTCAAATGCTCAGATAGATTGTTTATGTCCAACCTGTGATGGAGCCTTTTGAGTCCATATGGGTTTCATCAGCCACAGTAGAATGCAAGGTCCTTGAGGGGAAGAATTATTTCATTTATATCTTTGTAATTTACTGCCATCAACAAAGTAAATAGTTAATAAAGTATTGGTTGCACTGAATAGAAAAAAAATAGTTGTCTTTAAATAATTAAAGGTCAATCCTGAAGAAAAGGGATTAGTCTTTTTCCAGGGTGGAGAGGAGGAAGGCAGGGCTAGCTATTGAAAGTAGAATTGGGAAAATGGGTAGAAATCACAAAGTAGAATATTTAGGCTGGAGGTGAGAAAATCTTTCTCATATTTAAAGTTGTCTTCAGAGATGGTGGATCCTAATGTATCCACTAGATGACTACTTATTAGGTGTGTTGCAGGGAAATTCCTATTCAGATATGTGTTATAGAAGAAATATCTTCTTTGAATTCACATTGTAGGTAACTGTAATCAAAAATATATTTACCACAACACAGAGGAAAAACCTAGATTTTGTTATGATGCTAAAACATTGGTTTAGGTGTCAGAGTATCTGAACCGCAATTAAGACTCCAACAAGGCTTCTTCTAGGCAAAAATACATCATAGTGACAGAGAAATAATTCATTTACATATTGCAATCTTGTACATTCCCTTTAGATCATAAAAGTTAAAGAGAAGATAGATTCATAATCCTATGCTTACTTCAATGTCATATAAGTTGAACAACTTAGTTAAACAATAATAATCTCATACCTTCCTTAAGGAAATACGCCTCATCAAACAAATTCTACAGGTAAACTAAATCAGTTTACTGATTAAATTACATTTAAAGCATTAAAAGATAGGTTAATTGAGGAGGAAGATTTGCATGTTACCTGGAAGTCAGGATTGAAAGTTGCTCTGGCTTTTTGTCTAAGATTTTGTCTGTTTAAATTTTTAAGCAAAATTTCACTTCCAATGGGCCATATTTGCATCAAGTCAATAACCACTCAACTAGAAAAAAATGACCCTGTATTTCCTTTATTATTATTATTTCATGAGTTAGGTTTTGGTAGGTAAGATTAACACCAATCAATCAATCAATCAATTGATTAATATCAAGATAGGCTTTAACCAAAACTTGTAGAAGGAAGGACTGTGAATCCTAAATAATGAAAGGAAGGGGCAGCTACATGGTGCAGTGGTTAGAGAACTAGTCCTGAAGTCAGGAGGACCTGAGTTCAAATCTGATCTCAGACACAACATTTCCTAGCTATGTGACCCAATGTGACCCAATTGCCTCAGCAAATAATAATAATAATTATAAAAGGAAATAAAAACATTCATAACACAAGAATGGCAGCAAAGGGGCCCTGGGGTCCATCTCAATTCTTATTCTGTGAGGTCAAGTTATCACTATTCTGGAGGATAGAGGTACCAGTGATCTGGCTCTCTGGAGTAACTGAACTCTTCTCCGTAGAGAAGATGTAGAAATGACCATGGGACAACTTTGAGAACACCTGTGATCTTGAAAGGAAGAACTGAATGCTTGACTGAACATTTTATCCCTCTGCTCAACCTGAAAGGAATCTTCTCTCAGATTTCTTTCCTGTCAACAACTATCCTGTCTGAGGAAAACTGTACTCTCCAAAAAGTAAGGAAAAGACCCTGGATCTTTCTTGCTGGGGCAGTAGACTGTGATCCTTCCCTCTTTTATGAGGAGACAAGCAGCAAAAATAAAATAGTCAGCTAGTGATAGAGCTAAGTCTGGAGTAGAACTGTCTCCTGAATTCCTAAACTCATGCAAATCAGTCAACAAGCTTTTTTTTTTTTTTTCTTTTTTTCTTTTTTTTTTTTTTTTTTGCTGCCTGCTATCTACATGTAAGGCACTTAGAGTCAGAAAGACATTATAGTGTGTATAGATATCTGGTCCTGAAATCAGGAAGACATGAACTCAACTCCTTCCATTGAACATGGGCTGTGTGATCCTGGACAAATGTTTTAGATTCTCTGTGCTATTTGATCTAGACCTCTCTCACAATCTGTTCTGATCTTTATTGATAAAGTTTCTTCTATTGGGACCTTCTTTTATCAGTAAATTATCAGGTTTAGTCCCTATGAATTGTAGATATAAAGATCAACATCCTGCCTTCAAGAAGGTTCCTTCCTTCCTGCCTTCCTTCCTCTCTTCCTCTCCCTCCCTCCCTCCTTCTCTCCCTATTTCCCTTCCTTCTTTCCTTCCTTCCTTCTTTCCTTCCTTCCTTCCTTCCTTCCTTCCTTCCTTCCTTCCTTCCTTCCTTCCTTCCTTCCTTCCTTCCTTCCTTCCTTCCTTCCCTCCTTCCTCCTCTCTCTCTCTCTCTCTCTCTCTCTCTCTCTCTCTCTCTCTTTCTCTCTCTCTCTCTCTCTCTCTCTGACTCTCTGTCTGTCTCTTTCTCCCCCTTCTTCTCTTTCTGTCTCTGGGTCTGTCTGTCTGTCTCTTGCACTCTGTCGCTCTCTGCCTCTTTAAGAAATCTGGGCATTTGAGAAATGAAGGAGGCAAAATTTCAGAATTCAAACATGTTTCAACTGTGCAAAGGCAGTGAGAGGTGATGGAATATTGTGCATGTGGAACAGTTAAAAGGTCAGTCTTGTTGGACCATAGAATGCAGCAAGGGAAATTATGTATAATAAAACTGGGGCCAGGTCATGAAAGGTTTTAAATAGCAAACATCTTTCACTTATGTTCACCCCTTCCTCCCCCCTTAAAAACTTATGTTTCTCCCTCTCCTCTCAGAGCAGAACCTCAGGGAGTAGGGCAAATTCTCTACTGAAATGCTGCCCTCCCTCCCCATAATCCAATAAAGGAACAAAATTATCTGATTTTCTGAGCATGCCTAGTACACCCCAACACACTGATGCACTTCTAATCTGCCCACTTAAGCAATTACTCTAGCAGGTGGGTTTGATCACACTCATGCCTGCCAGCGTGCACGTTTGCCTCTTTGCTTAATTATGGCAGCAGCATCTTCATTTTTAATTGTTTATGTAGGAAGGGGAGGAGGAGGGAGCTAATTAAGCCACAGAGAGAGGAACAAGGATATCTGGTAGACTTTTATTGCTGAAAAAGACAAACTCTTCACCAAATGGGGTAAGAACAGGAACTCCCATTCTCAGTTTTCTATCATCCCAGGGTGTCTCTGATTATCCTAAGGAAAACTTTTAAATTCTAATAATGAATTTTAAATATTATTTCACTTTTTTGTTATTTTTAAAATTTTTCTATTTTGGGGAAGCATTTGGTGTAGTGGATAAAGGGCTGACTACATGAGTCAAGAAAGAACTGGGTTCCAGTATGACATATTTCAGCTGAGTGACCTCACAACGTTACTCTCTCATTGAACTCCAGTGGCTCCCTATTTCTTGTAGAATCAAATATAAAATCATTTGATTGGCTTTTCAAAACCTTTAAAACTCTCTTGATTTCCATACTTCCTATACTTTAATGCTTTTCATATATTCTATGATCCAGAAAAGTTGGTAATATTCTTTTTCAGTGTCTCCCTGCCTGGAATGCTCTCTCACCTCTGTCTTATGTCTTTCTTGGTGTCCTTGAAGATTCACCTCAAATTCTGCCTTTTAAAAGAGACTCCCCCTTACCTGTCCCCTCATACCAATTCACTACTCATGCTTTTCATTCAAGATTCTCTCCTATTTACAACGTACATATCTCTTATGTATAGCTATTTACATGTTATCGCTTCCACAAGAATGTGAGCTCTGTCAAGGAAGGGATCATATGATAGCCATTTTTTTTTGGGTATTTCCAGCATTTTGTCTACTATCTAGGCTTTTTGGATGATGGTGGTGATAAAATATTTGAGAGTCAATCTACCAAAGCACACTTAAAAATCTAATTATAAAATTCTAAAAGAACTTTTAAAAATAATTGGAGGAATATTCAGTATTCAGGGTTGGACTACATAATAAAAAGAAAATAGTAATAAAGACAATTGTTAATTACAAGTTTAATGCTTCACCAATCAAATTATACACAAGAGACTACAGAATTCAATAATATAACAAATTCACTTGGCGGGGGAATCAAATACTAAGGGAAATAATGAAAAAATATGCAAGAATGAAAAGGGAATAGCACTTCCACCATTCAACCTATATTATGAAGCAACAGTCATCAGAACTGTTTGTTATTGGTTTTAAAAGAAATTGAAAATCAGATCAATGAACCAAATAGACAAGGCAAAATCATAAATAATGAAACTATATAACTCAATAACTCAATAACCCAATGTTCACTGAATCCCCAAAGGCAAATTACTTAAGAAAAAATTCCCTATTTGACAATAACTTCTGGGAGAATTAGAAAGCTGGCAGAAATTAAATTTAGAGCAACATCTTACACCATATTTCACAATAAATTCAAAAGGGATATGCAACCTGAAGAAAAGCAAATCATTCCAAGCCTTGGGTAGGGGATGAATTCTTAACCAAACAAGGAATATAGGCAATTACAAATATAAAATGTTAATTACATAAAATTGAAAAGATTGTATATTAACAATCCCAGATAAAAAATCTGGGATAAGAAGGGAAGCTCCTGTATAGGAAAAAAATGTATGACTTCTGCCACCATAGCCTGAGTTCAGTCAATATTATGTTATCAATGTGGTGTTGTTTCTTCAGGAACAGAGGCAGTTTTAGATCTCTGCCCACTAGTATCATGGACAATTTACAGGTACCCCTAAATAAGTGAAGGGATGTTGAGCTCCTTCCCAGGTTAAAGCAAACAGTTCCTCACCATTCTCAACTACAGTAATAGAAAAGCAAACATTGGTGATATCAATTATTACTCATCCTGGATTTGGTCTACCTGGTCTATGACACTGATGAGGTTAAGAATGGCTGAGATGATGGACATGATGACTTGCTTCAGCTCCATATAGTCCTGTAGCTGCCAGATATCATCTGCCTTCCTAGAAGGTAACACAAGATTATTGTTAGGGAGGCTGATATAACAAATTACTCCAGCTTCCATTTCTATAACTAAGGAAGACATATTTTTAACCTTCTTGGAAAACCCAATATTGTATAGTTTTAGCTACATGAGATGTTTGGGAAAACTATAAAGTTTCCACTTGACCCTATCAATAGTAGTAACAAACACAGATGTCACGGAAAGAGTCTTCAAAGATGTTGATTCCCAAGATTCCATAATGTACCTTCTCTCCCCAGTTTGCTCTTTGTGCTTTCCTTGAATGTTGCAAATGGGGCAGAGATTTTAGAGGATTCCTAAGACTTCAGGGGCCTAAGACACTCATGTTTTTCATGTTGGATTTCCCCAAGGCTTCCCAAAACCCCTATCAATTGCTTTCTTGTCAACTTCATATTTCAGGATGCATACACACAAAGCTTCTTCTGGAGGAGGGTTTCGTTTCTCTCAGCCCACTTGGGAGAGCTCCCATTCAGAGAGAATCTATTTGCACTGATAGCAGGATTTTCCCAAGCTACAACTTGCATGACTTACCTCTTCAAATATCACCCATTGATCAGCCCATATATAGTTTGTTTGGTGGAAGGGACTCATAGCTAAAATCTGAAGATATTCTGATGGGACTTCACTCAGAAATCAGGATAACTAATGGCCCTTAGAGCATATTGGGCACAGGTTTTGGCAGGCTGTGCAAGAGAGGGATAGCTGCCTGAGTCCAATCTGTCAAATATAGTTCCTTTAGGCACTTCACCTTATCCCTTGCAGATTGAAGGGCTGGCTGTACCAAGAATTCATCTTTATAGGGCCAGATGTGAATGACTCTCCATCTTACATATCTAAAGAGGGACCAAAGGTGGTTGCCATCTGGAGGATCTAATAAATTTGGTTGACTTTGTAACAATAAATCCTCAGATAGCTGCCCAAGCATATGAAACTCAGCTGTTGAGTATGTCTCAGCACTGGCTCCATCAGATAGTGCCCTTAGGAGCCATTGCTCCAGTGATTCATTAGATTTCTATTTGAGCTACTCATGCCGTCTGCCTAGTTCTTTGGTGGAAAAGACTCATTCATCTCCTGCTCCTGTAGAGGAGAGAATCATGCTCTTCTAAGAAGCAGTAATTAAAAACATTCTTGGATTTAATTTTTGACCACCAGTCAAAGTTTCCAAACTCTTCTCCTCTCATTCCCTAGTCTCATGGATTCTATATCATTTGGACACAGAGTAACTGGAATCAGTTCTCTCCTTTGGAAACCATCCATTGGATTACTAGCTATAGTCTTTTGGTCTCTAATCCCATCAGAAGAGATCCCTTTACTTGCATGGTTTTGCAAGTGATTAATACCAGGTTCTTTACTTCAGGTTCCACTGATGAAATGTTTGGATAAAACAAGGCACTCATGAGTCATTGAGCCATTAACAAAAGAAGATTGTCTTTCTTTGTCTTACCAGAGGAATAATATATGATAAAGATATAATAACATTTAGCTTCTCTATATGTTGACCCTTTTGTTTCCATATGGAAACTCATCTGATCATCAGGTTAAGACATGGTGACAGACATAGAGACTCACATGGTCTTAAAAATCCAACAATTTGGAGGGCCGCAACTGCATGTGGATGGGGCTTTTTATGTCCTCCAATGACTAGGAAATCAAGAAACAGCTAATATATATATTTTCTCATCTGTAAAATGAGTTGGAGAAGGAAATGGCAAGCAACTCCGGTATCTTTTGCTAACAAAGTCCCAAATAAGATCACAAAGAGTTAGACACAGCTGAACAAAATAACAACAACATATCCATTTGTATTTGTGCCACAATTCCATTAGGATTGGTTTTTCAACAGTCTCTCTCCCCAGAACAAGGCAAAATACTCTGCATAGAGTCAGTGTTTAATCAATGTTTGCTAAACTGAATATCCCTGAGATTCCTACCCCATCTTCAACTCACCCCACACCTGAATCCAAATTATCTGGCTACCATCTTTGAGCAGTCTGTAATTGATATCTAGTGACCAGAAAGAGAAGTGTTTCCTCATTTGTGCTTTGAGACTTTCCTGTGTATCTCTGAAAACTTCAATATCTAAATCCCAACATTTGAAATCTCCATAATCCTGTTGGGAACAGGTGAAGCATGACAGTAACAGAAGGGTGCCTTGTAGGAAGATTCGTTTCAAGTGTTTGACAAGCCAAAAAATATTACTGTGGAAAGGACTGTGTCCTTAGAATTATAGAATATCAGAGTTGGAAGAGACTTCAGCGGTTATCTAGGTTGATCCAAATCTGAAAAGAATCACCTATTAAAACATAGCTAATGTATGCTCAATTACTTTGTTTGAACACTTATAACAAGTGAAAAAGTATTTATTAAAGATTTATTATTTGCTAGATATAGTGCTAAATGCTAGGGATAGAAAGAAAAGCAAAAAGCAAAACAAACAAAATAGTCCCTGTCTTTGAGGAGATATGCAAATACCTAGGTACTGTCAAAATATATACAGAGAAGATGATAGTTACTCGAATCGGGAAGGTAACAGCACTTAGAGGGACTGAAAGCCAGTTGAGCTGTCTTAAAGGAAAATTTTCTATCTATAGCCCTTTCTATTTGTAATAATCCTAAGACTCATTTGGGGCTTTCTTGGTAAAGATACTGGAGTAGTTTGACATTTCCTTGTCCAGCTCATTTTTACAGATGAAAAAATTGAGGTAAGCAGGGTGAAGTGACTTGCTCAAGGTCACACAATTAGTAAGTGTCTGAGACAGGATTTGAACTTAAATTTTCCTTACTCCAAGCCCAGCACTGTATCCACTGTATTACTAGTTCATGTTCTGTTTGTGACTCATAGTTGCTGTATGGACAAATCACTTAATCCTTAGCACTCTAGGAAATTCTCTAAGACTATACATTGCAGAAAAGGTGCTTCTATGCCTTAGTAGAATACATTTCTTTACCTTGGAGTTACCCACCAATGAAATCCCAGTTAATTTTAGTCCCTATTCCCTAGGAATGTAATCTTTTCAGTATAAGCATTTTTACCTACACATTAGAAAATTCTACAAATCAAGACTTGATTTATTGTTTTGTTGATTGTCTAGATTAATGCAAATTAAACAAGGGTGTCCTGTGTAACTTCTCTCCTTCCGCTAGAATTGCTTATTAAACATTTATAAACTAGGCCCTATAATAGATGCTAAAGTTTTATAGAGTCTGCCCTCAAGTTGCTTACAACTTGAATTTTAATTCATAGGGAAAAAAATAGGGAATATAACATATATCAGAAAGTCATACACAAGAAAAATAACTTTGATCTATAATTTAGAACTGCAAGGGGCCTTAAAAGCTAAACTATACTGTTCTTTTTGCAGACTGGGAAACTGAGATTCATAGGAGATTTTATTCAGGATCACAAAGAAAGAACTTGGACTAGAAGACCAGGAATCCTAAGCTTATCTAATACTTTTCTCCATACCATGCTTTATACACATCTGAATGCAAACCATGGAAGAATCTCTTAAGCAAACCAGGTTCATGAGAAGAGGGAAAAACTTCAGTATGGGGAAAGTTTGCTTTTTTTGGCAAAGTAACTGAAGATTCCTTTTTACAAATGGTTCACTGTAGGGTTTTTCAAATAGTGAACTTTCCTAGAGTATCTAAGATAAGATTCAATTTAAAGAATAGATGTTCACATATTTTCAGGGACACTTGTAGAATAAGGTAGCCCATCCACCATGCACTATATAATGATTTAGAAGACTTAAAAGACATTGAATTTTGTGTTGTGGAAATAGGAGCAGGAAAATGTCTGAGTAAAGAAGTTTGTAAATGGGCCTTCACAAATGGCTAACAATAATAGCTAATATTTTATAGTAAGAAGTTGACAAAGTAATTTACCTATATATTATCTCATTTGATCTTCATATCTTTATAAGGTTCATAGGAGGAATTCAAAACTTAATTCTGCTACTTACCTATATGACCTTAATTTCATTAAGCCAAATATCCTAAGTAGAATTTCCTCATCTGTAACACAAGGAAGTTGGACTAGATCCCCAAAGTTTAGGTTGATGATCCTAAGGCAGAAGAGCATTAAGTGAAAGTGGTCTATTCCACCATAAAAAAGACAAAAGCACCTACATGTGTAAAAATGTTTGTAGCAGCTCTATTTGTGGTGGCAAAGATTTAAAAAATCAATGGATGCTCATCAATTGGGGTATGGCTGAATAAGTTATGGCATATGAATGTAATGGAATATTTTTGTTCTATAAGAAATGATGAACAGTCTGATTTCAGAAAAGTCTGGAAAGATTTACATAAACTGATGCTGAGTGAAGCAAGCAAAACCAGAAAAAACATTGTACACTGTAAGATTTTGTGATGATCAACTATAATAAATTTAGCTCTTCTCAGCAATTCAGTGATCCAAAGTCCCAATAAACTTTGGATAGGAAATGCCATCTGCATCCAGAGAGAAAACTATGCATACTGAATGTTGATTGAAGCATACTGTTTTCACCTATATTTTTCCTCTCTTTTTTCCTTTCTTGTGGTTTTCCCTTTTGTTCTGATTTTCCTCTCAACATAACCATATAAAAATATGTAAGAAATGAATGCACATATATAACCTAAAAGAGAGAAAGGAAGGAAAGAAGGAAGGAAGGAAGGAAGAAAGGAAGAAAGAAAGGGGTCTATTCCAACAGGGCTGATGTTATTAAAATAGTCAAGGAACAGACAGTTCTGTCAGTGTGAGTGGAAGGGACATATCAAAAAAAAAAGAACTGAGGTTTTATGCCCCATTCTTTCTCTGCACTTTAGTCTTATCTTCCCTGTTTGGGTCAACTGTTGGAACTAAAGGAGCTTCCCAATAAAATTAAATTGTCCAGTAAGGTAATTTTATTTGAGATATTGAAGGGAAGGTCTTATGGCTTAAATGTAGATGCTTAAGAGAGAAAGAAATAGAAACTGAGGCAATAAGGGAAAGGAAAGAGGGTAATAACCATTTCTTCTCCCACAAAATCCCACAAAACAAAGCAGGGAAAACAGCTGATACCTTCAACTGGGGAGTTTTCATAGGTACAGCCAATGACAGGAAAAGTGGATGGAAAAGGGTCACAAACAAGGATTTGTCAGAAAACCACTAGGACATGATGAGCTTAAGGTATCAGATTTGATTTCTATTCAAACTGTCTGATTTGTTTCCCACCTCTGAAATCACAGGCAGGAAGATTCTAGACTATTAGAGAGTTGAAGTTTCTAGTTTCGAAATATTGGT
Source organism: Antechinus flavipes (assembly GCF_016432865.1). Taxonomy (NCBI): domain Eukaryota; kingdom Metazoa; phylum Chordata; class Mammalia; order Dasyuromorphia; family Dasyuridae; genus Antechinus; species Antechinus flavipes. The sequence goes on from NC_067401.1 coordinate 200,918,313, forward strand.
TTTGGGGTGAAAATAGGAGGTGGTAGAGATATTTCTCACCTGGGCTATTTTTACTCTTCTGACCAGTTTCCCTAACTTAAGTTTCTTCCTGTTGCATTCTTATCTAATCAAAAAGCTATAGTGATGTCCCATTGCCTTTAGAATCAAGGATAAACTCTTGCTTGTCCTTTAGAGTCCTTTATAACCTACCCTCCCACTTGACTTTCAAGTCTTGTTATACATTTCTTGCTTTTCTGAACTTCATGATTTAGCCACATTTGCCTTCTTGCCACCTCTTACACATGATACTGTATCTCCTTTCTGCCTTTGCACTGGGTATTCTCTGTGTCTGGAAGGCAATCTTCCTTTAGCCCTCCAAATTTATGTCAAATAAAACCTGTGTTTATCCTTCCCTAATCTCCTCATCTGCTAGTGCCTCTATTATCTTGTATTAAATTTGTATCAGCTCATATGTAACCTTGCTTCTCTGAGATATTCCCAAAGGGCGGTCACTACCTCATGTTGTAGTGTATTTTGTGGGTGGTTATCCCTAAAGCTGTAATTCACAAGAGCCCACTGGTATGCTTCTCATAATCAGCAAGCAGACTTAATTAACTCTCAGAAAAGTTATTTACTCAGATGATATAGCAAAAGTAGTCATTACAAAATATTCTTACCATAAACATGGTAGGCGCTATCTCACAAACAAACGCAGCATCCAGGGGAAGAGTGAGCTGCTAAGTTTCCTTCAGGACAGGGATTCAGGGATACAGGAATGAGTTTATTTCTCTGAGCCTTGATGTAATGCTGAGAAACCTACTTAGCTCTAAGAATTAAACTTCTTCCAGGAAGTCTATTTGGATTGATCTGAAAAAGCTTATGTTTCTTAGATGAGGAAGGAATAATGACTTGTGAAACTAGAAATACCGTGGCCTCCCTGGAAGCTCAAAAACCTTATGGTTAGGAAGTAAAAAAAAATCCCAAGTTCTCTTTCATAAAATAAGGAGCAAGTCTGTGGAGTCAGAGAGATGATGGGGATCCCATGTGTATTAATCACAAGAATTTAAGATAAATTCCTGGATAACAAAGTCATAATAAGCTGTTATAGGACGTGAGGAGTGTTTGGGGTCTATTTTTACGGATATTCATGCCATTAAAATACTATGGCCCATGAAGTCTCTTTAAGGGACAACACATGGTCTCAGGCAACCATAGGGTTGACTCAGGGTAAAAATAATGATGAGCTTGTAGTCTTATCAGTGAGGAAGCTGGTTTCCAGCACTATAGAGAGTGATGCACATATCATAAATGATTAATATTTGGATCTGGAGCATAATGGTAATAATAATAAAACATGAAGCAATCTCATTAGTCTCTAATTAGGTCCTGGAAGAGGTTTCTGGAACCCAAAAGCTGTAATAGCTGCCCTAGTCTTTCTTTGGGAGAGACGCAGACAAAGGGACATGAAGAAGGGGGGATTTAGGGGTAGAGAGAAAGGATGGTAACTGAGTGAGTGTCTGGAGGGTGACAAAACAACTAAGAGTACATTTTAAACCAATGGACAGAGTCTGCTCCTGCCACAAGATTCCTTGGGAAAACATCTGTTTTTCTTCCTAAGCCCATTCCCTTTATCTTTCTCTCTTTTATTCCTATACTTCCTCAGGACTTGGCTGAGATAGGTAATTAGAGAATTATTCTTTTGGCAGTGATGTCTCTTCAAGGATTGCAGTGCTCATGAAGAGAGGAGGAGCTGGAGTAATGATAGGCATTCAGCATTCCCTCTACCTCTCAGAACACATCAGCCCACTCTTCCCTCAGCATCTTTTCCTGAGCAAGCAGGCAGGACACTTCTCTTCTTATTGGTATCAGAGGGTCTTTGTTGTTTTCTGGCTTCTGGGGGGTGACAATAGGGTTTTTTGGCTGGGGATAGAAAAATTCCTGTCTTTCCTGGGAGCTTGGTAGAGAGAAGAGATTAATTTGTACAGGCTAGTAGCCTTTCTGAGAAAAATGACAGGCAGGTTGCTTTAAAAGGATAGTGGACTGAGTTTCCAGGCTTGGAAGGTGCAAGAAGAGGGGAGTGAAGAAATCATTCTTTCATTCAACAAATAACTGAATTCAAATACTTGGTTTCTTTTTTAATTTTTTATTTATTTCATTCTGAACTTAGGAAATAAAATAAGCATTTCTATAACAGTAGAACAGAAAAAAAAGATTGTATATAAAAGTGTAAATCTATTATGTACAACTTGCTATTCCTTTAAAACATAATAAAGTTATCATGTAACTTTTTCCCCTTTTTTATTCTTCCTTCTCCTGATTTCACTCTAGAGATAGCTACCATTAGACAAACATACACATACATATGGTTCCATATACATGCTACCATTAGACCCATATATATGTATGAATACATGTATATATGCATACTATATGTACATATATGCATATTATATATATATATATATGCCACTAGTGTCCTGGCAGAAGAAAGAAATCACCCCACAACATTATTTTGTAAGCTGACAATATTCAGAACATGAAGATGAATCTAATTTATGTCCATTTCTACCAACTCCCAAAGAGCTGACAGCTGGCCAGGGGATATATATATATATATATATATATATAAAGAGAGAGAGAGAGAGTACCAAAACTATGGTATCATACATACCATTAGACATACATAGGTTATAATGGTTTTATACACATAAACATATGTAAAGTCATTCTACACACACTTCTATTTATCAGTTCTTCCTCTAGACACAGATAGAATCTTCCTTTGTTTATCCTCTAGTTAATTTGTGTATTTATAATAGTTGAAATGACTTAGTCACAGTTGTTCTTAAAACAATATGGCTGTTACTCTGTACAATGTTCTCTTGATTCTGTTCATGAATGAATGATTCAATAGACTTCTGCCATTAGTGTCCTGGCAGAAGGAAGAAATCACCCCACAACATTAATTTTTAAGTTGACAATATTCAGAATATGAAGATGAATCTACTTTATGTCCATTTCTACCAACTCTCAAAGACCTGACAGCTGGTCAGGGGCTATAATACAGTGCTGTGGGAGTTAAGATAGATGGAAGAAGCCAATATCACCAGGAGATTTTCATGGAGGAAACACCAGGATCAAATGTTAACTCCTCCATTTGGTTTTTAAAGCCTTTCAAAACCCGACTTCCTCCTACCTTTTCAGTCTTATATGTCACCATATAATCTATATTCCAGTGACAATGGCTTCTATCTTCTTCAAGAACTGGAAAATCCATCCATGCTTTATAACTCACTGTCCCCTGTACTTGGGATACTCCTCCTCCTTATCTCAGTCTTCTTCAAGAATCAATTCCGTCCCATCTTCTGCAAAAGATCTTTTTTGTCTTTTTTTCCTCTTCCCCAGAGTCCCAATTTCCATTCAAAGCTTTCTCTCTAAGATTATCTCCCATGTAGACTACATATATCATATGTGGTAATTTATCTTGCTTTTACTATTCTTTTTACCCTTTCCTAGAGATGCTCTCAAGAGCATTTTTTTTTCTTTTCTTTTGCATCTCTGAACTGTCCCATGCTATCTTGGAGTTTACTGACTAGATTTCTTAAGGATCATGACTTAAACCAAAATCAATCTGATACTTATTTATTGGCCACCAATAGGTCCCAGGCAAAGTCCATTTGATCATTGTTTGGGACCTGAGTGACTCAGATTGAGTGTAAATAGCAATCATTTCTGCTCTGACCCAAAACTCTGAAGATCTCTTCCCAGATTCTTTTATTTTATTTATTTAGATTTTTGGGGGCGACTAGGTAAAAGAGAAGATTCTTTGCTTCAATTACTATGTAGCCTTAATTACTGAATGGGTGTGCCCTTGGTCAAACTGAGACCTGTAGAAGACCTTATCTTCAAAAGACCAAGATCTCCCATTTCATCCAGGGCCATCTTCAGTCATCCTGATCTATATGTGACCATGGATTCCTCTGAAGGAGAAAGTGAGGCAGCCTCCCTTACTTAAATCCAATTCACCTGCATATCATGGCCCTCTGATGTCATGTTATTTTTTGAGAATGAAGGATAAACAACAACAATATCCCTAGTACAAGGCATACTGCTTGGTAATAAATATTTGTTAGCTGACTGAATGACAAAATAGAAACATGGATTCTGTTTGAATCCTAACAATGGTCACTACTAAGCAAATTTGCTTAACTTTCTGAGCTTCAGTTTTCTTGTCTTTAAAATTACTTTTTTATATTTTTCTATTTTTTTTTAGTTTTCTTTTATGTTTTCTAGACTATTTTTCTAGTTTTAATTTTTACAATTTTAACATTCATATCCAATACTCTTTCTTGCATGACACCAGAAAGAAAAATATTATGTTCAGCAAACATGAGGGAAGGAAACATATGATTTCTTGGGCATTCCATGAAGGATTAGGAGAAATAAGTGTGGAGGAGAAGGGAATGGATAGATCATAGGTTTGGACATCAGTGAAGTCTAATTCAAGCCCTTCATCTTACTAATATGGAAAATGAAACCCAGAGTGCTTAGTGACTTAATCAAAGTCATCTAGGTGATAAGATAGAAGAGATTTGAATTGAGGTCCTCTCATTCCTAATGCAGTGTTCTTCTCATTATACCATACTGCCTCTATGGGTGAGAGGCTCTGCACACGTCCTTCTGTTCCCCCCACTCCCAGAACAGTGCTACATACTTGGAGATGATTCTGGGAAGTTGTTGAATCTGACTAGCCAATTGTGAGCATTTAGTTTGGATTCCCAGGGATTCAAAGGAGATGATTTAGAGACATACAATGGGGAGGATAGAGTGTTTGTGGATGGGGAACAGGGAAGCTTTATTTATTTATTTTTTTAAATGGAATTCAGGAACAATTCCTTTCAAACTGAGTTAATTAACTGGGAAAAAAATAAACCCCAAAGCCCTCCTCATTTTTGGAAAGAGTTTTTTGTTGTCTCTGAACAATTAAACCTCCGTGGTGGGATATGCAGGACTAGGGATATCTCCATCGGCTTCCTGGCACACCATTAAATGCATCTATTAAGCTGTTTTTTGGGAATTGTTTTTGATTCATTTGGAAGAGATTAAGTCTTTTTTTCTAATCCCCAAGGCTTTAACATGGAGCATAATTATACACACAATAGAATGAAGAATTGAGGTCAGAGATTGCTTTAATGAGGACTGCTGACCAAGCAAAGGTGCAAGGGTTGTCTAAGGGAGGCAAAAGGAGGAAAAAGGGTAGAAGAAAAAGGGTCTGGAGAAGACCCTGGACCAAGAGTCATGGGACCTGAATTCTGATCCTGGCTTTGCTATTAACTATTTGTGTGACTTTGAAAAATCAACCAATCAGTAATTATGTATTAAGTACCTACTTTATGCAAGACATTGCATTAGATGCTGGAAATCCATAGACATATAGACACAAAACCCATAGAGTCCCTACCCTCAATGAACTTACATTCTACTGAACAACATTATTTTCCTTGGTCTAGTCCTCAGTTTCTTTATTGAGAAAATGAAGGTGAAGGTAATTGATCTTATTACCCATGCATATATCTTGTAAAAAGTTAAAATAAAAAAAGAAGGTAAATGATCCTTAAAGTGTCTTCTAGCTTCAATAATCATGGTGATTGTGCATTCCTATAGTATTATACCATTATAAGCAATTTTCCTCTGTAATTGGAAGTAAGCTATACAAGTATTGTTATACTTATATAAATAGAGAAACTGAGGCTTAGATAAGTTATGTTATATAAATTGTTTAAGGTTTCAAAGTTATTGAGTGCTATAGCCAGAATCAAGACCCTTCCATGTCTCCTGATGCTTTTTCCATTATTCTTTTACATGAATTTTATGGTTCTATAAGGATGTGATTGTATGGAAAGATTGAAGAGAGTGACAAAGTGAAAGGATGGGAAGAGAAAGGAGTATGTTAGTAAATGCTAAACAAATAGCTTTCTGGGGGAAAATTCCCCCATGACACACTTTTAAGTTTAATCTGTATTATTAACATTTTCTCCATTATGTTATTAGATCTAGACAATCAATAACACGAAAAACAAGCTCTAATTTGTAGTACTTGCTGATTTCCAAGGCATAAATACTCACATTAAAAATTTTACAATCTCTCTTATGGCTCCTGAACACCCTTGTGAATGAGTAGAAGAAAAAATGAAAATGAAATGAATGGGGGGTGAATGGGAGCAGTAGAAAGGAGGAGAAGGAGGGAGAGAGTGAGATGAGAAATTTAAAAATGTAGGGAAATAAGAGAGCAAGAGAGCAAGCAAAATATATAGTAAGCCACTTATAGATAGATAGATAGACAGACAGACAGACAGACAGACAGATAGATAGATGCTAGATAGACTTGGAAGGGACTTCTTAGTGGTCATTGAGCTCCACTCTTACATTCTACAGATGAGGAAGCTGAGTTACAGAGCAGCTATTTGCCCAGGGACATACAAATAGTAAATGTTAGTCTTGAATTTTGATCCCAGGTTCTCTTAACTTCAAGTCCAATGCCCTATTCATTATGCTATCTGCCTCAGTAAATGTAGCATGATATTAGGACTGGAAGGGAAACTGAGGGCCACATCAAGGTCACATTTCAGCCTTGATACCGATCAATACAATGATTGATGTACAGAGACTCCTGGGTTTCACATCAGAAGTTCTATAACAAATGGAGTGCTGGATATGGTCAAGAAACCTGGATTCAAATCTTGCCTTAGATACTGAAAGTTAACCTCTCTCAATTTTTCTTAACTGTACAATGAAGAAGTTGGACTATAAGATAACTTCCAGTTATAAAAACCTGTCAATTGAACTAGGTCATGGAGGGAGAAAGTGATGAATGTTCTTATAATTTTCCCCAATCCAAAGCCTCTCTGAAACACTTGACATTGTTGGTCATCCCCTCCCCACTGGAGGCTATCTTTCCTATGTTTTTGATGCTGATGCTCTGTCCTAGCTCTCTTCTTATGTGTCAAATTAATCTCTCACTGTCTGCAGAATGGTGATTCATGTCCTACCTCAGAAGGGTAAAATCTGAAATTCTGCTTTGGATTCTTTTCCCTTTTCCCTCTCCATTCTCTCTTGATTATTACATCAGTTCCCATGGATTCAATTATCTCTATGCAGATGACTCTCTACTATCTAGATCCACCAACTGCCTTTTAGATATCTACAATTTGGATATGTCACACAAGTTTTAAACTTTAATATCAAAACTATTATCTTCTCCTCTGCATACCCATGTATCCCCACTCTCAACTTCTTTATTTCTGGTGATGCAATCAGATTGCTTGTCTAGGAATCATTTGTAACTCTTTCCTTTCCCTCACCAACCCTACATTCAATCACTTGACAAGAATTGTTGATTCTACTTCCATAATATAACTTATATCTATCTTTTTCTCTCATATGGCTTCTTTCTTGATTTATTCCCTAATTATTTCTCATTTGGATTATTAGAATAACCTTCTAATTGGTTTTCCTGCCTCCAGCCCTTCCTTTCTCCAAACCTCCTAATAGTTGCTAAACTTCTGTTTCTAAAGCACTGGTCTGACTATATTTCTCCTCTATTCAGTAAGCTTCAATGGTTACCTATTACCTGTAAGATAATGTATAAATCTTTCTGTTTGACATTTAAAGACTTTCAGAATTGGCTCCAAACTCACTTTTCATTCCTCCTCCTCTTGTACTCTATCTTTCAATAATCCAAAAGGAGAAAGTGTTAGTAAACTGGGGAAGGGAAAGGTGGTTAGACTTTGGCTTCCTGCTGAAGGTGAGCTTTGAAAATGCAGAGAAGAGGGGGCAGAGAATTTCATGAATGTGGACCAGACATTATAAAAGCACAACTGGGAAAATGAAATGGCATATTAAAAGAACTAGAAACAAGCCAGTGTTATTGATTCTTACAGTGTGGATAAAGGTGTAAAAAGACTAAAAAATATAGAGAGGTATCAGGTTATAAAGTAATTTATATGTCAAATAAGAGAACTTGATATTTGATCCTGGTGGTAACAGAGGTTGAATAGGGGTTGATACAGTCAGATTTAAGCTTGAGAAAGGTCATCTTGGCAAGATGAATTAGTGATGGATTGAAATGGGAAGGGACTTAAGGCAGGGACACCAGTTTGAAGACTTGAGATAGTTTAGGATATAGGTGTTGAGAGCCAAAAGTAGGATTAAGCCCCGTATTTGAAGGAAAGGGTGTGTATATGAACATTGGAAAAGTGAGAAAGTAGAAAGAAGATTTGGCAATGGATTAGATAACTGGGGTGAGTCAAGGATAGCCTAGAAGCTGAAGATCTTGGTGGGAGGACAATGCTACTCTTGGAAGTAATAATGAAGTTTATAATAGCAATTGCAGGGGGAATATAAAGAGTTCCATTTGTGACATTTTGAGTTTGAGATGCCTATGGAATATCCAGTTTGAAAGGTTCAAGAAGCAGTTGAGATGTATGATCTATAATCAGGAAATCAGACAAGAGGTTAGGGATGGACACATAAATCTAGGAATCATATGCATAGAGATGAGATTCAAACCTTTCAGAGCTTTTGAGATTACCAAATAAGAAAAACTAGAGAGAAAAGAAAAGAAGGAGAAGGATAGAGCCCTAGGGAACATTCACAGTTAGGGAACTTTACATGAATGAAGCTCCAGCAGTACTCAGTAGGATTAAAAGTGGTAGAGGCCAGCAAAGACATGGCTAATTGACAAAAGGCCAAAAGATTTGGCAATTAAGAATTGATAATGTTGCAGAAGACATCTATCCTGAATCTCTCATTTTATGAGTGAGGATATGTTCAAAAAGGACAAATGACCTACTTTCCTTGTGTCACATAATATGCATTGGAGGATGATCTGAATTCAAGCTTTCCCAACTCAAGTTCCAGTGGACCTGTCCTCTTTAGGCTCAGTGGATAGAATATTGGATCTGGAGATAGGAAGTTCTCAGTTCAAATCTGGTTTCTGACATTTACTAGTTGTGTGATCCTGCACAAAACACTGATCCCCTGGCTGCCTCAGTTTCCTCATCTACAAAATGAAAACAATAATAGCACCCCTTTGTAGAGTTGCTCTAAGTATCAAATGAGGCAATAATTGTAAAGCCCTTAGCACAGTGCCTGACACATAATAAGTACTATATTTTGTTATTTAGTCATTTTAATCATATTTGATTCTTAATGATCCCATTTGGGATTTTCTTGGCAAAGATACTGGAGTGATTTACTATTTCCTTCTCCAGATCATTTTACAGATGAGGAAACTGAGGCAAACAAGGTAAAGTGACTTGCTCAGGATCACAAAACTAGTAAGTATCTGAGACCAGATTTGAATTCAGTTCTTGATGTCAGGTCCAGTGCACTATTCACTGTGCCACCTAGCTGCCCAAGTGCCATAAAAATGAGAAATGTTTGTTAAGATTATAAGTGGCTAATTGACATTTGTGGGTTGGGTCCTTGTTAACAGGGAGGGGACCTCTAGGTAACAGATCAGCAAATCCTGGCTTTACCACTTCCACACTATATGATTTTAGGTAAGTACCTTAACTGTTCTGGAATCAACTTCACCTGTAAAATGAAGCTGGAGTAGATTAAAAAAAAAGCTGAAGTAGATAGCTTCTCAGGTCCATTACAGATTTAAATCTTTGATCTTTTGATCTTGCTTTATGTCCTCTTGGCTCAATTTCAGTAACATCAGAGCAGATTTTTTTTCATATAAGTTCAAGTTTAACATCCTTTAATGGTTAGGAGAAGGTTTTGAGATTATAGAATCAAGAGTTTAGAATTAAAGGGGAATTCACAGATGATCTAGATCAACGGTTAGCAAGCAATTACTAAAAGGCCAAATCTGCCTTGCCTACCTGACTATTTTTGTATAGCAATTTGAATGAATAATGTATTTTGCATTTTTAAACACAATAAAACTTTATTTCAACATATAAAAACTCTCCTTAAATCCCAGGCTATTAAAAAATACAACAACCCTGGATTTGACCCTGGACTGTAGTCAGCTGACCCCTGAATTGTAGACTGAGGCTATAAAGCTGATGCCCAGAGTGGTGAAGGGAAGTAGTAGACTAGGGGCGGGGAATGTTCATCAGATTTTCAAGCCCAGGTATTTCCACTTCCAAGGTCAAGGCATTTTCCATTATATCATAATCTTAGAGCATATTGCCAGGATGAGTGGGAAGGAAGAGGGGTACAGATGGTTGGACAACTTGAGAATGAAATACATATTTTCTTAAGGGTAGAGGGGCCAGAAGGAAAACAGATAAACAGATAGATAATATTCAGGAAAGTCAGAAGAGAGGAAAGGGAGCCATGCTCTGAGCCAGGCAATAAGCTATTCATCTCTTTGCACTACAGCCTCTGCAGCCTTTGGGGAGAGGAAGGTTTGCAGTAAATTCCTGGATTGTCCAGCCTCCATCCTTAGGATTGATTTTTATTGGAGGGAGGGGGGTCTTACAGAACCATCTGGGTTGAGGGAGGGGCCTGGGTGGGAAGATTCAGGAGCTCAAGCTTTCTTTTTCTATTTAATCATTCCATTACTAATTAATACGGTCATTACCGCAATGCGAAGGGAAAGAACGATGATTAAAGGTTAATACCTTCGCTGCACACATCACGCCTCAAATTACGTTATAAAAATGTCCAGAGTATTTAATTGAACCTATAAGTAACAATGTAATTACACTTAATAATGTATGTGCCACTGTATTTATTTGTTCTCAGTGAGGTACTGAGTAACCCACGTGGGAGGAGATCAGTGCTTTACCCCACATTAGTTTCCCATCTCCAAATGCCCCTCCAGTCTCCTAAGGAACATGTGAGCTAGGCTCTCCAGCTATGCGGAAAGCAATGGGAAACATGTCTAGAGTAAATCTAGATAAAGAAGGATGATGTCCTATCTTGCCATTTCCAAGGGGAGAGAGTAACACCCCTCTGAGCCCCGATACTCTGTATCATGATTGGGTGTTTTGAAGTTCAAAACAGAAGTAGAGCAGTCACCTATTTCTCTCATATCTTAAGGGACCACAGTTTTGTTGAAGAAGAAATCCTTGGGATAGATGCAGAAACACAGCTGGGTCCCAATTAGACCCATTCTTCCTCCTATACCTCAGTCTATACTGGTTTATGGATATTATGGATCACAAAAGGTTACCTTTAACCCTTGTGAATAACTGGACTGAACAATCTTGGATTATAAAAGACATGGTTGGAAGCCAGTGTAAGTGACCTAATAGAGATCCTAACCTCACAGTTAGGGAGATCTGGGTTTGCCTCATCTCTAACGTTAATATAACTTTATGTAAATAGCTGTCATTGGTTTTCATTGGAAGAAGACTTTTCTCCACCAGAAATTCTTTACCAATGAAATCACAAGCCCCAATCCCACCTGCTTCCTACCTGACTCCTTATTTCCAACATAAACTAATATACAAAAGAAGTAAATAGGAGTGTAAAGTCTGGCAACAGAGAATGATATCAAAAGTGTGTATAGTCCTATAAAAATAATGAGAAAAACATAAAAGAGCAGAATGAGATGATGTTGCTGATGAATATTAAAGAAAACAAAGAAAAGGCTTTTTAAAGCTACATGGGAAACAAGAGAAGTATAAAGCATTAGGAATAGGGCCAATGCTCAAGACAGATGGAAGGGACATAATGGATAATTAGCAGAAGCCCGAACTTATTTAATTCTTAGAAGGCAACTAGATGGTTCAGTGGATAGATCTTGGAGTAAGGAAGACTGGTCTCAAACATTTACTCCTATGTGACCCTGGACACATATTCTGCCATGTAAAGTCTTTGAGAGCAGGAACTATCTTTTACCATTTTTTGTATCACCAGCATTTGACCCAGTGCCTAGCATATAGTAGGTGGCTAATAAATGTTACTGATTGATATCTAATTCCTTCTTCTCAATTTACTGCCAGATAGGATCTTGCCTACTCTTTACCAATTTTTTCAAACTATATTTTCTAATAAAAGTCATTCAATCAGAGGTCCTATTCTTCCTTTTTCTTCATCTCAAATGAGGATAATGTAAAAATAACATGCATCCCAAAAAATAAAATGACATAAGACAGAAGGAGCTCCAGAGCTTTAGAAATCAGTCACATATGTAAAACTGAATCAAGCAGTCACTATTTCCTCTCTTTAAGTTATTTTTCACCTCAATTTATGCAAGCAGGCAAACCATAAACAGGATTAAGTGGAAATCATCAGTAGAGAGAGGGCACTAGAATTAAAAAGAATGGGAAAAGGTTTGCTATAGAAGGTGAGATTTTAACTGGGACTTAAAGGAAGTCTGGGAAATCAAGAGGAAGAGAAGAGGAGAGTGTGTCAGGTATGGGGGACAGCCAATGAAAAGTAAAAGTTGGGAGATAGAATTTTTGTACAAGGATCAGCAAGAAGGTCAGTAGATTAAAGAGTTCTTGGGTGAGTGGGTGGGTAGGTATAAGGTATCACATTTCTTGTGTCATTGTCCTCTTTGAGAATGAAGGACAAACAACAACTACAATGATCCTGGACAAATCACTTAATCCCTGTTTGCCCTAATCTAATAGAGAAGTAAATGGCAACCCACTTTACTATATTTGCCAAAAACTACAAAGCTTGGATGATTAAACAACAACATAACTCTTATTCAATTTGTTTTCTTTACCAAGGAGAATGATTTTAGATCCAGGAAGACAGAATAAACAGAGAACTGAAAACCCAAGATAAATAGGGAGATGGTCAGAGATCATGTTGGCATCTTCAATGACTTTTGGTTTTCAAGTCCAGGTAAACAACAAAATGGGATAGTAGTCTCTAAGCTTTTCATATATCAGGAATTTTTTTTAACATAAAAAATGTCATGTACTTCCATGCTGTAGAGTTCTTTATCTTTTGGTTGGAAAAGTATATAATACCAAAAACTACTAACAACTCAGTAAAAAATAAATTTAAAAAATCTCAATAGAATATATATCCATATGAAGTATAATAATACTATGGCTGGTGTTTATATGGTCCTTTGTTTTCAAAGCACTTTATAAATATTATCTTGTTTGATCCTAAATATAATCCTTAGGAGGGAGGAGCTATTGTTATATCCAGTTTGCATATGAGGAAAGTGAGGCAGATAGAGGTTAAATGACTTGCCCCGGGTCCTATATCAAGTAAATGTACAAGGCAAAATTCCAACTCTGGTCTTTCTGACCCCAAGTCCAGTATTCTATCCTTTTTGCCATACAGTTGTCTCTAATAATACAGATTTATTCTAAGATTTTATAGTTTGTCATATAAGTATGAATAGCCCATACTGCATATTTTCTTGGAGCTTATAAAAGCAAACCCATCAAAATGACAATGTTTGATGCACATAAGTTTTCCAAGATACCTTGCGATAATTCAAATCCTCCTCAATTGGGAGCCAAAATGTCAGAGTAAGCAGTGAATGGCTGTGACCCTCTCACGTTCACCTTTGGGCAAACATAAAAAAGCACCACAAGACAGGTCCTGGAGCAGAGGAACCATCAAGGAAGCAGGGAGAAACAATCTTTTAGCTCAGGAAACTTGAAGGAGCAGCAGAAGGAACTCCTCTCACTCAGATAAGGGTGGGTAGGTGGAGGGATTGCAGGCAGTCTAAGACAGTAAGCTCTCTAGTGAATCAGCAGCAAGCCCCACATTAGCAAATCAGCAGGAGACCCTGAGCCTCAGAGTGGTGATGAATGCCAATATCAGGATCCCCCACTTGTTTTGGCAAAACCAAGGGAGCCTGTAGACTCCATATCCAAGGAATCACCATGTGCTCTGCTGTTGCTCCAGCCAAACAGGCATTCTCTAGCAGCCAAATCTCCATGTGACTCAGTATAGTCTCAAAGAAACAAGGAGACATCTCACTAAAGCACAAACCAGATACTACTACTAGGACTTTAGATCAGCATGAGGTAAGCTGCCAGAACCCTACAGCTTTGAGCAGTGCCAGTCACCTCTCATCTCATCCCCTTAGCAAGCACCAGACAGGGTCTCTTGTGGGTCCCAGGGCAATATCAGCGCAGTACCAGATAAATAGTCAGGGTCTGTAGTCACTGGCACAACAATCCTGAGATAGTATTACTTCCACCTGAGGAGTAGAGCTCAAATTTAAAAGAAAGAAATGAGACACACACACACACACACAGAAAAAGAGAGAGAGATAGACAGAGAGAGAAAGAGAGAGAGAGAGAGAGAGAGAGAGAGAGAGAGAGAGAGAGAGACAGAGAGACAGAGAGAGACAGAGTGACAGAGTGACAGAGACAGAGAGACACGCAGAGAGATAGAGATAGAGACAGATTCAGAGAGAGAAATAGAGACAGACATACAAAGACAGAGAGAAGGAAAAAGAGAGAGAGAGAAAGCGAGCGAGCAAGAGACATAGAGACAGAGAAACAGAGACACAGAAAGAGAGACAGAGAGTGACAGAGACAGAGAATAGAGCAGAGAGACACACAGTGAGCAACAGAGAGACAAAGAGACAAAAAGACAGAGAAAAACAGTGATATACAGAGACAAAGAGAGAGAAAGAAAAAGAAAAACAGAGAGACAGAGACAAAGTGTGAGAGAGAGAAGGGGAGATAGAGAGAGAGAGAGATAGAGAGAGAGAGAGAGAGAGAGAGAGAGAGAGAGAGAGGAAAAAATGTAAGAAAGAACAAAAAAAACTGATCATAGAAAACTATTATGGTTACAGGAAAGACCAACACATGAACTCAGAAGAAGACAGCCATGTCAAAACACACATGAGTCAAATCCCAAAGAAAAAATGGGAAATGGTTTTAGGCTGTTAAAGAAATCATGGAGGAGCTCAAAAAGGAGCTTAAAAATCATATAATAGAGGTAGAAGAAAGATTGGGAAAAGAAATGAGAGTGATGTAAAAGAACTATAAAAAAGAGCTAACAGCTTGGGAAATTGCTTAAAAATAGAATTGGACAAATGGAAAAGGAGATACAAAAATCTACTGAAGAAAACTCCTTAAAAAATAGAATTGACTAAATGGGAAAAAAACAAAATCTAATTGAAGAAAACAACTTAAAAGTTAACTTTTGATAAGTGGAAGCTAATGACTATGAGATATCAAGAATAAATCAACCAATTCAATGACATTTTAAAAAATGGGGGAAAAAGCAAAATACCTCATGGGAAAAAATGACCTGGAAAATATATTCAGAAGAGAACAATATCAAAATAAATGTACTACCTGAAAGACATAACAAAAAGAAAGATCTGGACAGCATCTTCAAAGAAATTATCAAGGAAAACTGTCTTGATATCCTGGAACCAGAGGGCAAAATAAACATTGAGGAAAGAGATCTCAAATCCTCCTCAAAGTGGGAAAAGATTGTCCTAAGCAACTGGTATAATTACTATTTCTCATCTTTGGAAGATTAAAGAGAACTAGAGAAATGCTGAAGAAAGTAAAAGGTCTGATAAAATAACCTTAAATTCCTGATGGAAATCTGGAATGCAAAAGAGAGCCTGAAGTTTTAGAAAGGAAAATGGCGATGACTCAGAGCTAGTAGGGGTTCATCAATAATAGTCACTTCCTGCTTTTAGTAAGGCTACTCAATCAGGGCAATGGCCTAAAGGTAGCTTATTTAGACTTCAGCAAAGCAATTGACAAAGTCTCTCAAGTCATCTTTACAGAGAAAATGTAAGGATGTTGATTAGATGAGAACACAATTAATTGGATTCAGAGTTGATTGAATAACTATATTCCTAGAATATTGGGTATATATTCTCTAGTCTCCTATGGAAGCAAGAATGTTGAGGCAAATGGAGACTGTGACATAAAAATTGATTAAAGGAATTAAGGAATGGAAGATGAAAGTAAACTCAGGGAGAATACTTATTTTCAAGTATTTGAATGGCTATATTGTGCAAAAGGGATTAGACTTATATGACAAAATGCTCTAAGTCACTATTGATCAGAGAAATGTAAATTAAGACAACACTTAGGTGCCACTACACTCAGATTGGCTAAGATGACAGGAAAAGATAATGATGAATTTGGAGGGGTTGTGGGAAAACTGTGATATTAATACATTGTTGGTGGAGTTGTGAACTGATCCAATCATTCTGGAGAGCAATATGGAACTGTGCTCAAAGGGCTATAAAACTGTGCATGTTCTTCGATCTAGCAACCTATATCTCAAAGAGATCATTAAAAATGGGAAAGGACACATATGTGCAAAAATGTTTGTGGCAGCCCTTTTAGTAGTTAACAAGGAATTGGAAACTTAGTGGATGCCCATCAGTTGGAGAATGATTGACTAAACTATGATATATTAATATTATGGAATATTATTGCTCTATAAGAAATGACCAGCAGGATGATTTCAGAAAGACCTGAAGAAATTTACATGAACTGATGATAAGTGAAGGGAGTAGAACCAAGAGGATATTGTACACAGCAACAAGATTATACAATTGATCAATTCTGATGGACGTGGCTCTTTTGAACAGTGAGGTGATTTGGACCAGTTCCAATGGTCTTTTGATGGAAAGATCCATCTGCACCCAGAGAGAGGATAATGTGGACTGAGTATAGATTACAATGTAGTATTTTCACTTTTTTGTTTTGAGCTTACTTGCATTGTGTTTTCTTTCTCATTTGTTTCCTTTTTGATCTGATTTTTTTCTTATGCAGCATGATAACTGTGAAAATATGTATACAAGAATTGCATATATTTAACATATATTGTATTACTTGCTGTTTGGGGAGAAGGGAAGAGAGGGAGAAAAAATGGAACATAAGGTTTTGCAAGGGTGAATGTTCAAAACTATCTATACATATGTTTTTTAAATAAAAAGCTTTGTTAAAAAAAAGGATTAGACTTATTATGCCTGGATTAAAGGGCAGGAAAAGATGCAGTGGATGAAAGTTTTCAAGGAAGCTTTAACTTAAATGCAAGAAGAAACTTCCTATCAATTATAACCATCCAGAGTAGGCTGTATTGCCTTGAGATATTTCCCCATTTCCTGAAGATTTTCAAGAGGTAGGTGGATGTTCATTCATTAAGAATGCACAAGGCTTGGGTGCACATGAAATATATTTGATAGTCTTTGAAGACCCTTTTGGGATTCTAGGGTTCTGTGAACTCCCATTCTTTGATGCCTTCCATACTTCTACACTTTCTTTCAATGGCTGGCTTATGTACCACCATTTCCATGGATGGTATCTTCTTTTACCTGAAGTATAATGAAATCAGTTTCACTTACCAGTATGCGATTCATAATCTTATAGGAGAAAGTTTTATTAAAAAGAGGAAAACAAAGCTCTAACCCTTAAATTCAACAAGTTAAATTTCAACAAATATTTATTGAGTACCTACTCTGTGCTAGATGATGTATTAGAAGTTTGTTCCAAAGATGTATACAATTCCCCAAAGTTAGTGTGTGGATATGAGGGTTGCCTTGTGGAAGTGCATTCACACAATGTAGAGAGAACCCTTTGGCTGGTTTTTTTTTTTTTTCTGTCTGACTGTCTCATTCTCTAATTTCTAGCCATAGCTTCTGACTCAATAATTCAGCCAAAATTTTCACAATTTTCTCAGCCCAAAAAATATTGTGTCTCTTAAGTTTTTAATGTTAGCTATAATTTCTATCTTTGCTAGGAAAGATGAACTCAAAATCTTCAAGTTTTTCTCTCTTCTAATTGTGCTTACTCTCATTTGCTTTTTTGTTCTAGTCTCCATTAGTTATGTCCATACCCATGTCTATAGATATGAACATCATTGTTTTAGGAAAGAGGAAATAGAGGAAAGGCCCTAGAACAGGTATTAAACATTAATAGTAACATGGGATTCTGTAATGAAAGAAATCTTAGAGATTTAATTCACTTTACATGACTTTCTCTATGAAACAAAAGGTAATGCAGAAATGGATTCTTTCTTTATCTTGTGCTCTTTCCATTAAACCATGCTATTTCACTGTCTTTTACAAACTTGGAAAGGACACTATTGTTCTAGATGAATAATTAAAATATTATTCCAAACCATCCCAACATATATTCTTCCAGGACTATTTGAACTACTCTTTCTAAAGAACTGGTTAAAGCAAAGCATTACGAATCAGTAAACCCAGATTAGTTTTATCACTAAATATCTCTCTAACCATGTCTAGTCTATTAAGTTATGCCTCATCTATCAACTGTGAACTCCCTTACAAGTTTCATGCTTTCCAAATTCAGCACTAAATTTTTGAAATCAAGGCTCTTTGAACTTTGTAAATCTTAAGATTAATTTGAGAAGTTCTCATAGAGAGAATACATTTGTTGTCAAAACTGTGTTTATTTTGCATTTAAGCTTCCATTTCGTGATATACTATTTTTGATATTTATATTTATAGTTTGTTTTTTCAAGATTAAGATAAGCATTAAAATTAAATATAGACTAATTTATATATATATATGTATATATATATATATATTCACAAACAATTGGTAAATATGTGATATTCCAGGATACATTGCTACTGAGAAAATTTGCCTAGCAACCTGATCATTACCTGTTATTACTCAAATTAAATGGTTAATAAATGATATAATTGATCACCAATCAGAATTTGGGTATAACCAGCTAATATCCAGATAATTATAGAATTATAAGAAACTCATCATATATCCTTCTTGTTTTTCAACTGAAACTGGACCCTCTGCATTCTTTATGTTTCTTTGAAGATAGTGGTGATTAACTGATGGTGACTTGCCAACTTGCCAAGCAATCATTTGGAAGTGAGACATATAGCCTTTGGCTGGGCATAAAGCAAACCTTGTGATTAAATACCAGTATGAGATAAACTTACTGTGATGCCCTAAGAAATTTGATTGGTAGTTTGTTCCTAGTGGGGTTAAGACTTGCATTGTCTAAAAGGTAATAGAATAGGATAGATAATATAAATTAATATATGCCATATTACAAACTCTAAGACAAATTAATGTATGCACTTGATTAATAAAACTTGATTGTAAGCTGTGAAAAGTATATATATATAATATATACATACATATATACATATATATATATATACATATATATATATATATATATATATATATATATATATTTAGTGTTTCCATCATACTAGATAGCAGGCCTAATGAATGGTAAATTGGTAAAATGGTAAATTACACTTGTACCATGTGTTCCAATACTAAACTAATGGGCTACATTTTTCCCCTACCTTACTGAATTCTGAGACATTTTCATTGAGACTCTAACTTGCTCAAAATCATAGTTAGTAGAGACCTTGGAGTTCGTCCAGTTCAACTCATATATCTGAACAACAATTGCCTCTACACTATGTACAATCAATAGCAATCTAGCTATTGCTCAAAGATTCCCATTGATGGAAAACCTGCTACCACCACCTTGGGAAATGGCTATAAACACTTTTTAGTTAGTTCTAATTGTTATTTTTTCTTGCATCACAACTAAATTTGCCAATGTGAATTTGTCTCTGTAAACTAACTAGTTAAGCTTTTTATGTATGTGATTATGAGCCGTTCAATTCAATATAAATTTATTAAACATCTACCATATGCCAGGTATGTGTTAAGTTCTGGGATACAAAAAAGGCAAAAGACAGTATAGTACATGAGAATTGGGAGATATTGGCAGAGGTTTTTATAGCATGGTGTGCCCACATCAAAAAGAGTAGTGCTTGATGAGCAAAGTGGAATTGTAATAGTTCAAAAGAAACTCAAGACACACCTATTTAAAGATATTTCCATTCCCTATGTTCACATGATTATTGTATCTGAGCTGTATTAGAGACTTCCAAGATTGTATTGATCTGATTATTCACAATCAGAAACACTTTACATCGACTCTGACAAGTTATATAATTTTGGCAAATTCAGACAAGTTCAGAAGAGCAACTCACTTAAATTCTTGGAGCCTCAGTCCCTTATTTTATAAAATAGAGATAACAATACAATAATCCTGCCAGGTAGGATGGCAGAGATTAGTCTAAGAATGCATGCAAGAAGAACTAAATGGTTATAAAAATGTAGTTGTGGGACCAAACCATTGAGATAGTTACATATATCTGGAACTGTCATTATATTTGGACAATGAGTTGGGGTTCAAACTGAATAAGATGAAAGAGTGGTCTGGATTGCATTTTGGAAAATATGCAGGACTTGCAAATGATATCAAGCTACTTTTCTCTGCAAGAAAGAAAAATCATATCATTTAAAAAAATATTTTCCTGGTAATATTGAATGGCTGTGAATCATAAAACATTATAATTTCCAAAGAATGAAAGTATCATGGACATGATTCAGGCTTAAGATTTTATGTGTATGTGTATGTATGTGTTTTATTCTAAATTTTGTGCTTTATCTAGCATATTATCATACCTGCTTAGCATTGGAGAAAAACATTCATTTTACAGATGAGGAAACTAAGGCAAATGAGATTATGACTTGATCAGGATTACCCAGCTAAAAATATCTGAGGCCAGATTTGAATTCAGGAAGACAAGGCTTACTGACTCCAAACCTGGTGCTTCAATTACCAAGGATGAAATATATGCAATAAGTAATGGAATGGAGAGAACCAAGTAAATGTCTGATCAAGAAAAAAAATGAGCCCCTTATGTAGCAAGTTCTTAGGATAACTGGTGGTTAGTACTCCCCTACTGATCACATTATGTAAGAAAGTCTAGAGGACATCATGTTGGGTTGATGCTCTGTGGAGAATCATAGCATTATAGAGGCTTCTGATCATAAATTTAGAATTGGAAAGAACCTATGGAAAAACATGGTTAAAACTCAAAAGATAGATAGGTACAGATCAATATCACTGGAGAGAATGAGAGCACAGATCTGAAGTAATGAAATATTTAAGTACTAGCTGTGAGACAACAATTAAATCACTTAACGTCTTTCAGCCTCAGTTCTTTGTCTGAAAAGTGGGCACAATGCTATATGCCTTTCTTGCTTCAACAGTTTTTATAAAGAATACATGAGAAAATACACATGAAAGAGTCTCACAAACAAATATAAGATTGTTGCTTTGGTGGCTGTGGGAGTGGGAGGGACAGTTAGGTGGTACAATGGATAGAGCACCACCCTTGAAGTCAGGAGGACCTGAGTTCAAATCTGACTTCAGACACTTAACATGTCCTAGCTGTGTGACTCTGGATAAGTCACTCAATCCCAATTGCCTCAGTGAAAAAAAAAAGATTATTGCTATTGTTGTTGTGATATTATTGACATTCCTAAAATCCCATGTCTGCCCACACCAATCACATATTCAAAAAACTCCAATGGCTCCTCATCACCTCCAGAATCAAATATAAAATCCTCTTGTTATTATTCAAAGCCCTTCATAAATTCCATATCCTCCCATTTCCACCTTTCTAGTGTTCTTCCCTAGTCTCCTCCATGTAATTTATAATCAGTGACAATGGCCTTTTTTCTGTTCCTTGAACAAGAAATTCCACCTCTCTATTCCTCTTTACACCACATCTCCATATTTCCCATAGTTGTACTCCATGCATGGAATTTCTTGCCTTCTGGCTTCCTTTAAATCCCAACAAAAGTCCCATCTTAGCAAGAATCCTTTTCTGATTCTCTGTAATGACAATACTTTCTCTCTGAGTTATCCTTCCCTTTAAAAGTTATCCTGAATATATCTCAATCATACAGCTCTAAGAGCAGCAAAGACTGTTTTTGCCTTTCTTTATATCCCTATCACTTAACAAAGTACCTGAAACATAGTAGGCACATAACAGACTTGTTGATTTGACTTGATTCTCAGACAACTCTTCATCGAAGATAAATTGTGTTTTTTAAGTAGGTTTTAATGTGAAGACTTTTCAAAGTCTTCTGACAGTCTAAATAAGCAGCTTCTACTACCTACCCTTTACTCCCTCTCCTTCTAGACCTTATCTTGTTTGCTGCTTCTAACATGCTGGTGAGGGGTAATTTCCCTTTGCCCTCAATAGGTTCCTTTTCTTTAAGCACTCATATGTTCAATGATTCTTGCTTTTATTATAGTTTCCATAGGCCTGACTAGGATAAAAGTAAGGCACCAGGCTGTGATTTCCAGAGTTCCTTATGGGACCTTTCTTATGAATGAGAGTAGTAGCTTTCTGCCAACTCTCTGGCACAGGGGCCATTTAGAACAAACAGTTATACGTTTTGGGCAATAGTTCCCCAATTTCACCCTTGAGTTCCTTTGGTACTCTTGAGTGAATGCCATCCAGACCTTGTGATTTATCTTCATTTAGTTTGTCAATGTGGTATAAAAATCACATAGGCATTTACCATTATTTGAGGTAGTACTTCTAATCTGCTGGCTTTAAAAGACAAGTTAGAGTTGGGAAGCTCACAGAATCCCAGAATGTTACATCTGGAAGAGTCCCCAAAAATCAGCAAGGCTAATCCCCTCAGTTTTCCAGTAAGAAAACTATAACTCAGAGAGTGGAAGTAAATAGCTTAAAGTGACACCAGAAGCAAAAAAAAAAACCATCAAGACTAGAATTCATCTCTTGTGACTCACAGTCAAGGGGTCTAAATCCCCTTACCTCCTCAGACTGTAAAGAAAGGAACTGGAATAGAAGTGTGGGAGCAGAGGGTCAGAGACAATTATTTTTTCACTTAAACAAAAACAGTTGCTAGTAAATTAAACATTGATCGTAAAAGTGTCTCCTAATTAAGATTTACTAATTACATCACCAACTGAATTGTCATGCAATTTATATACAATTACCCCAGAACAAATATTTAATTACTTTCCTTTTAATACATTGAACCAATATTGCTCCTCTAACTGCTAGATAGGAATACGGAAGTATTTAATTGGTGTCCAGACAAAAATCAGAGCATTAATGAGATAATGGTACCAAGCTGTCATTCTGAATGATGTTACTAAGGAAGGGGAGAAATAAAAAGGGTCTGGGGAGGGTATTCCTTCCAATATTGCTTGTCCTTGATAATGGAGATAGAAGAGAATGGGTGGGCACATGATAGAAAGATACAGTTTCTCCAAAATAGCAGATAATCCCCAACTCATTTCCAGATGACTTTGGAGTTGGTTATGTGAAACTTGGCCCCCTATTATCCATTGGATAATGTCTAAATACTTATCCTGGCATTCAAGACCCTCTGACTTCAACCTTTATTTCTAACTTGATCTCACATCTCTTCCTTTCATGTACTCTATGCCCCAAGCAAATTATCTCACAGTTGCCTCAGAACATATCCAACTACTTCCTACAGAAGCAGCTAGATAGCTCAGTGGATAGAGTTCTAGGTCCAAAGTCAAGAAGACCTGAAATCATATTTATCCTCAGATATTTGCTAGTTGTGTGACCCTAGACAAATCAGCTAACTTCCCTCAGGCTTATTTTCCTCAACTTTAAGAATGGAATAATAAAAACAACTATTCGTTGTGAGGCTCAAGTCGGATAATAAAGTAATTAGCACAGTGCCTGGCACTAGTAATTGCTTAAATGTTTATTCCTTCTTTTCTCTCTTCCTACCTTTACCTTTTCTCATGCTGTTTCCTGTACCTGGAATACCCTTTCCCCTTCCTTCCTTCCTCTCTTTCCCTTCCTTTTTTCCTTCCTTCCTTCTTGCCTTCCTGCCTTCCTTGCCCTCCCAACCTGATTTTATTTTAAATAGACAAATTAGGCCATCCATTCCTTATCTAGCCATACATTACTGAAGGAATGTTGCCTCAAACTGAGACCTAGAAAAGACATTAGCTTAAAAAAGCCAAGGTTTCCCACTACATCTGGGATTGCTTCCAATTGTCCTGAAGTATGTCTTGCAATGCTCTTAGACAACCCTAGAGGAGAGACAATTCTGCCTCATTTAAATCCAATGCGCTTACAAGTCAAGACATCACCCTTCCTGATATCATTGGTCCTCTTCAACAACAGCTGGAAGTATATCACTTTGGAGCTCTCCAATGTACCACATTCTATTCCATTTTATAATAATAGTCTGTGCTCCTTTTAGACCATAAAATCTACAAAAAACAATATTTGAATATATATATAATACTTTATATTACAAAGTACCATATACACACACATACATATGTGTGTGTGTATACATATATATGTATGTATATATACATGTATATATATATATGAATGAACAAACTGACACTATAAGAGATTTAGTGTAGCAAAGGTAGAGCTCAAATAGAGATCTCTGCCTGATTTTAATTCTATCACTCAGTCTTTAAGAACAAAAACTGTTTTATTCAGTTTTGCATCCCCAACACCTAACCCAGTATACTCTCAGCATTTACAGTGCCCTGCAAATAACAAAAAAATAAATGTTTGATTTGAAATGAATTGATTTCAAAATTTATGTTTCTATGTGGGTGGTATCTATAATATAGCGTCTAATTTCTTGTCTATCCTGATGCTAGAAATGCCCCTGATTACATCTGTGCTTTCAGATTAAAGAATGATAATAATCTAGCAAGGAGAAGGAGTAAGCAATTATTAATACACAAAAATCTAGCTGATTCATTAACTGTTATTTATCCAAGAGAAGGGGCCAAAAAACAAAATGCAAAATTGTTGTTAGATCTCAATAGGGGAGATAGAGTATATGAAGTAATGATCAGAGAGAACGAGTTAAGTTGTCAGAGTAGAGAGCCTTGGAATAATTGTCAGGGATATGGGAGCAGATGGATAGTCACTTGGGGACCTGGTAGGTTGAAGAAAGACTAGAATGGAGTTTAGAAAAAAGTGATATTTGAGTAACCAAAAAATAAATAAATAATATGCAAAATAAATAATGTAATATTATATAGTATAAAAATAAAACAAGAAAAATATTCTTTAAAATGTAATATATCAGTGGCTTGGCATACCAGTTACAATACATTACCACAAAAATTATTTCATTTTATCCTTGTAACATCCAAGTGAATCATGGTAGTGATGATAATCAACTGCCCAACTCTCCTCCCCTTTTATACGCAACAAGAGTCACATGGAAAATGGCTTTTCATGAGGTCAAAATGTTTTTCAAAGAAAAGACACTCTTTCTGGCTTAATCCATGAAGAGGAGATCTGTGTTTCCTAGCCTGTCTCCTCATGTCTCTGTGTCTTCCTTGCCAACTATAGAGTTCCACACACAATAGGCTTAAGACCAGGTTTCCAAAGTAAGCTTCTGGGAACATCTTATCCCAGGTACTGTATTGTACATGCGGCAGTCAGCACAGCAAGTCATAGATTTGGACTGGAGGGGAAATATTTGAAATATATATTATGCAGAGAGTTATTTCACAGGCTGATGAAATCACAGTGAGAGATTAACAGCCTGCAGTATAAAACTTATTACTTACTTAAACCTGTCTGTTAAAGGCAGGATGTTTCTGATTCACAAACTCCTAAAGGCAGCACAGTTTACAAAAAGAACATTAACATAAGTTCTGAAAACCCAAGTTCTAAATCCTGGTTTTGCCACAGTATGACTTTGGGGAAGCCTCTTATTTTCCCTGGGTCTCAGTTTCCTTAATAATTGTTTCATTTAGATTCCTCTTTTTTACATGTAAGTGTTTGTCTGTTGATTTTGTAAAGTTCATTTTTTTGCAAAAATAGAAAATATTGGGGCAAAAAATAAGGGCAAAATAAGATGATTTTTAAGATGCTTTCTAGCTCTAAAGTCTTAGGATTCTAAGTATTATTGACTAGGCACAGAATTCCAGTTCAGTGGTTCAATCTATGGGAAGAAAGTCCTTTCTTTTTCTCCAGTCCCACTCTATTCATTTACTATGTGGTAGTTTTAAATTTTCATCCTATTCTTACTCTACAAGGAATCAAATAGTTTTTCCTCAATGGACTCAAATGTCACTTCCCAAAAGAAACCTTCCTTGATCACCCTCACCTAACCCAAACTTGTTCTCTCTCTACTCTGAACTCTTGTAACACTTGGTTTGTACTATGCTTGTAGAACTTAACCTTCTGCCTTGGACCATTAACTGTGAAAACCTCCTATTCCACATTCAATAATAAACTACTTGAAGATAAGGACCTTTATCTTGTTCATATTTTTATACACTATATCATCTAGAATAAGTTGAAACACAGTAGTTGTTGATAAATAACTGTTAAATGAATTATTAAACACACACAGAGGAAAAAGTTATATTCTCCTGGTAGAACTGGGGATGTAGATTCCACAAATTTTGTTGTTGTTTTTTTAAAAGCAATTTTGCATTGTTGAAAGAACCATAAATTTGGAGTTAAAGAAGTTAAATCCATATTTCTGCTCTAATTCTTAATCATTCTCAGGAATTAGGAAAGTCACTTCCAATCTCTAGGTCTCAGTTTCTCTGGCTGTAAAGTGGAGGGGTTGAACTAGATGCTAAACTCTTGCCTAAATTCCTAGAATCCTATTTATCAAACAATTTTGTCCCCAGAGAATGATTAGATATCAAGGGGTATGCAAAAAATAATTGTAAAATATGCAGGTTCTGACAATCCATTTGGAGGGTAAAAAAGAGGCAATGGAATTGAATGGAAATAGCTTTGAGAAGTAGGAAAATAAACCTCAAAGCTTTGCTTCCAGATTTCTCTTCTCTTCTCTCTCTCTCTGTCTCTCTCTCCTCTCTCTCTCTCTCTCTCTCTCTCTCTCTCTCTCTCTCTCTCTCTCTCTCTCTCTCTCTCTCTTCTCCCTCCCATTTCTCCCTCTCCTCTTACCCCCCCTTCTTTCTTCTTTCTCCCCCTCCTCTTTGTCTCCTCCCCTCCTCTCTGTGTGCTTCTCTGTCTTTATTGTTTGCCTCTTTCTGTCTGTTTTGGCCCTCTGTCTCTGTTCTTATCTCTCCTTAAGAAAAAAAAAATGATCCCATGTGGGAAGAAATCTTGCTCTGACAATTACTGTTTCCCAGCTCATACTAGACTGTGGACAGAGTGAAAAGTCTAAATTCTTCTCAATATTTTCTCTCAATGAAATAATTTAAGGTGTCAAGACGGGAAGCCAGAATGGAAGAGGACACAAGAAGAAGGAAAAGCAAGAGAAGGATAAGGAGAAACAGAAGAAAGATAAGAATAAGAAAGAAAAAAAAAGAAAGAAGAGGAGAAGTAAAAGCAAAAAAGATACAAGGAAGAAGAGAATGAAAAGGAGAAGGAAAAAGTGGAAGAGGAGACAGGAAGGAGGAGGAATCAATTTCTTAAGTTCATCAGTTTTAAATTAAATGCTATGTCATTATCTTCACCAAGATTGCTCAAGATAAAAGTTAAGGAAATTCATACTTTTCCTTTTACTGGAGAGTTGAGAGCCTATGGGTACTTATGCTGTTGGACACCATTCTGTCTGTCCAGTGATTTTGTTCATTCAAAAAAAAAAAAAAAAGAAAGAAAGAAAGAAAGAAAAAGGAGCTCAGTGCAGGATGAGATGGGACCAGAGAGGGAATTTATTAAAAATGAATGTGATATAAAAACAAAAGTCATCAATAAAATTTACAAAATTATTTACAGATCTTAAATGAAGATTTTCAATTTTTTTGCATATTAATAAGTTTACAAGGGACTGGTACTAATCTTAATCATTTTGTTATTGCTCAGTCATTTTTCAGTTGTGTCTGATTTCTTGTGATTCTATTTGGGGTTTTCTTGGCAGAGATACTGGAATAGTTTGCCATTTACTTCTCAGGTTCATTTTTACAAATGAGCAAATTGAGGCAAACAAGGTAAGACTCATAGGATAATCCTCCCTGATATAGGGGGCTAGAATGTGATCTGGAATTTACTTAGAATCTTAGATTTAAAATTGGAAGGGCCCTTAAGAGTTGTCTGGTGTAAGCCATTATTTATATAATAACAAGAGCTAGCATTTAGATAATGCTTTAAGGTTTTTAGAATAATGTCTGTATGTATCTCATTTAATCCTCACAGCTACCTTTTGAGTAAATTTCCAGTAACTCCAAACTTCAAACCTGAAAGGACCAGGAGTCTGGAAGTGCAACTGTGGTTTGATTTTAGACAGTAACTGTGGAACAAAGTATCATTTCCATAATGGAGAGATGTAGATAACGGAGTTCATTCAGAATCTTAAAATGAAATCAGCATTCGCTTCAATTCTACTTCATAGATGCAAGGAATTTTAGAAGCAAATATTCCCAAAAGGTGGGATGGGAGATGTGTGTGTGGTAGTGTTGGGAGGGAGGATGATATCTGGTCCTGGACTTAGCACTTGGGAGGTGGGAGGGGCTCTCTTGATTATGAATGAGCCTTTAGCTAATCTAAAGGAGGAAATGGGCATATTTGAGAAACATAAGATTATCTGTCTATATATACTTACATTCCAGGGACTCTTTCCCACCCCCAACCCCCTCTAAACCCCAGGTGTTATATAAGCTAATATTGCTAAACTGCTCAGAGCTTTTGGGAGGCAGATGCTTCGTAAACATGGGGTTTTACTGTAGATAATAAAGGATGATTGTGTGGAAAACTCAGAAAATCTGAACCTTAGAACAATAGAAATAAACAGCTTCCTTTCCAGTTTTATTGCCCTACCCTACTAAAGTCTGGAGGAACGTGATTAGAAATTGGTGTCTGGAGGCTGCACTGGGGAGGCTTTGTCCTTTCTGTTGACTTCTGGTTTTGCTTTTTTGGAGTGTGTGTGTGTGTAAGAGAGAAGTATGTGCAGTCACATGTTCCCTTTTATTCTATCCCATACATTAGTATTCCCACAGATGTGGATGGGCATGGGTACATTTGGGAGTTGATGTTCATGTGTGTTGGTATGTAGCCCTTCAAATGCAATTATGGCCTTGAAACATCTCTTGTCTCCTTTTGATTTTCTAAAGCAAAATGATATGTGAAAATGTTTTTCACAAGGGAGGCTTTATTCCTGCTTGTTCATAAAGGGAAATGATAGGACAGCAATGTCTTTGAAGAGGTAGTGATATGTATTCTCAGGTCTACTCTCAGAGGACAGGTTGTGAAAACTTCTGTGCAACTACCATTACTTCAATTTGGCAGAAAAATTATTCAGATAGACAGAGAGAAATGGAAAGACAGACAGAGCCAGAGAAATGGAAACTGGGCAGGAGAAAGAAAGACACCCAGAGAGAAAGAGACACAAAGAGAAAAAGACAGAGACAGAGAGCCAAAGAAAGACAGAGAGGGAGACACACACACAGAAATTCTTTGTAATTCTGTAAGATTCCAGTATCACCATTTCTCAGATTTTTGTTCATATACTTTCAGAACTAGAAATCACCAGTTCCAACTCTTATGTAATAAAGAAAACTGAGATGCCAAAAGGGACTTCATTTCTCAAGATCATACATACAAGTTAGTGATAAGTCTCAGATCAGAACCAGCTCTTTCAGAAGCATCCTATATAGGTTTTTTCCACTCCACCATTCTGGAACAGAAAGTATGATTTCATGAGTGCAAGTCAGCTGTATCCTGGTAAATATTTAATAATTAACTGAAAAAATATACACATGGTATATTTTAAAAGTTAACCTGCATTATTAATGTCTCCATCATTTTCTTGTCTAGAAAATCAACAGTAAATTGTAAACAGCAAATTAGGCCCTGATTTGTAGCATGTGTTGATTTCTGAAGTGTAAATTCTGTGCAAATTTAACAATCGGCTTTTGAGAATCAATATAGCTAGCTTTAAGCAGATCCCTCCACTGAGACCTTCTGCATGTTAAGTAAGAATTCTACTTTAGATCATCCTACATATATACATGTTCTTGGATGAGCTGGCCGGCTGCCACCTCAGGGGCTGGGACAGCTATGACTGTAATATGAGATTACAGTTATAATTCAATTTAATTCCATTCTATTCTACAAACATTTATTTAAAACATATCATTTATAATGCACTATAAAAATGTTTTGAAAAATTAAAGACTATGAAAAATGCTCTAAATCACTATTGATTAAAGAAATATAAATTAAGATAATTCTGAGATACCATTTCACGACTCTCAGATTGGCTAAAAACATATGAAGTATGCATCGATCTGCATCAAGACTATCAGTTTCTTCTGTGGAAATGGATATAATTTTTTTTTGCTTTTGCTTTTGAATTGCATGCTTTTTCTTGCATGCTTTTGAATTGTCTTGGATCAATTTGTTGCTGAGAATAGCTAAATCAATCACAAATGATCATTATACGATATTGCTGTTACTGGCCTATTTGCACTCACTTCACTCAACATCAGTTCATGTAAGTCTTTTCAGATTTTTCTATAATCAACCTACTCGTCATTTCCTATAGCACAGTAGTCTTCTATTACATTCATATGTCATAACTCATTCAATCATTCCCTAATTTCTAATTCTTTACCATCACAAAAAGACCTGCTATAAATATTTTCGTGCATATAGGTTCTTTCCCCTCCTTTATGATCTCTTTGGAATATAAACTGAGTAGTGGTATTGCTAAATCAAAGGATATGCAGAGTTTGACTGTCCTTTCAACATAGATCCAAATTGTTCTCCAGAATGATTGGATTAATTCAGAACTCCCCCTTTTCCCACATACTTTTCAACATCTATCATTTCCCTTTTCTGTCATATTAGCAAATCTGAAAGATGTGAGATAAAATCTCAGAGCTGTTTTCATTTGCATTTCTCTAAACAATAGTGATTTAGAATATTTTTTCATATGTCTAGAGAGAGTTTTGATTTTTTCATCTGAAAATTGTCTGTTCATATGAGAAGTTGCTTGTATTCTTATTAACTAGATTCAATTCTCTATATATTTGAGAAATGAGGTCATCAGAGACACTTGTAAAAAGTGTTTCCCTGTTTCTGCTTTCCCTTCTAATCTTGATTGCATTGATTTTGTTTATGCAAAAACTTTTAAATTTAACATAATGAGGGACATTGAGATGGTAGATAGTGGATAGAGTACTAGCCCTGGAGTCAGGAGAACCTGAGTTCAGATATGGCTTCAGATACTTGACACTTAGTAGCTATGTGACCCTGGACAATTCACTTAATGTGTATACCATGACCAAATCAATATAATAAAAAATATGAATTTTGTATTTCATAATGTTCTCTATCTCTTGTTTAATCATAAATTCTTTCCTTCTCCATATACTAAACAATTCAACTATTCCTTGCTCTCCTAATTTGCTTATAGTATCATCACCTTTAAATCCTATACCTATTTTGTCCTTGTCTTGGTATATTTACTACTCTCTTCAGAGAGAGACAGAGATAGAGAAAAACATTTTATGTTGTACTGTGTAAAGGCATACAATTTCTCTCCAATAAATTTTAAGCTCCTTGAGGGTACAGCAATAATATCCCATTTATGTTTGTATCCACCTTTTCCGCTCTAGCACCAAGAATAGTGCTTTAAAAACAGAGTGCCTCATAACCAAGTAGTATTTATGCGAGGAATGCAGGGCTAGTTCAATATTAGAGAAACCATCACTTAAATGAACCATATCAATAACAAAACCAACAGAAATCATACAATTATCTCAGTAAATACAGAAAAAGTTTTGAGAAAATACAGCACACATTCCTATCAAAAACACTAGAGAACATAGGAATAAATACAGTTTTCCTTAAAATGATAAGTAGCATCTATCTAAAACCATCAGCAAGCATCATCTAGAAGGGGGATAAGCTAAAGCCTTCCCAATAAGATTAGGAATGAAACAAGGATGCCTATTATCACCATTATTTTTCACTATAATACTAGAAATATTAGCTATAGTGATAAGAAAAAAGAAATTTAAGCAAGTAGAATAGGCAATGAAGAAATAAAATTATCATTCTTAGGAGATGATATGATGATATACTTTGAGAATCCTCGAGAACTAAAAGACTACTTGAAATAATTACCAACTTTAACAAAGTTGCAGGATATAAAGTAAACTCACATAAATTATCATCATTTCTATATATTACTAACAAAGTCCCACAGCAATAGAAAGAGAAATTTTATTTAAAATAACTATAGGCAATATAAAACTTTGGGGAGTTTATTTGCAAAGATAAACCCAGGAACTATATGAATACAATTAAAAATACTTTTCACATAAATAATACCACATGTAAATGATTAGAAAAATATCTATTGCTCCTGGATAGCCTGAGCTAATATAACAAAATGACAATTTTACCTAATTTAATCTACTTATTCAGTTCTATACCAATCAAACTACCAAAAATATTTTATAAAGCTAGAAAAAAATAAAATTCTTCTGGAAGAACAAAAGGTCAAGAACATCAAATAATGCAATGTAAAAAAAAATCCAAAGGAAGGGGTTCTAGCTGTACCAAATCTAAAACCATATTATAAAATGGCAATTATCAAAATTGGTTGATACTGGATAAGAAATAAGTTGGTACAACAATACAATATGATGGTCAATTCTGATGGACATGGCTCTCTTCAACAATGAGATGAACCAAATCAGTTCCATTTATTCAATACTGAAGAGAACCAGCTACACCTAGTGAAAGAACTTTGGGAAATGAGTGTGAACCACAACATAGCATTTCCAATCCTTCTGTTTTTGTCTGCTTGCATTTTTGATTTCCTTCTCAGGTTAATTTTTACCTTATTTCTAAGTCCGATTTTTCTTGTGCAACAAAATAACTGTATGGATATGTATACATATATTGTATTTAACATATACTTTAACATATTTAATATGTATTGCTCTACCTGCCATCTGGGGGAGAGGATGTAGGGAAGAAGGGGAAAAATTGGAACACAAGGTTTTGCAAGAGTCAATGCTGAAAAATTACCCATGCATATATCTTGTAAATAAAAAGCTATAATAATAATAATAATAGTAATAATAATAATAAAAGAAATAGCTTGGTAGAAATAAGTTAGGTATGCAAAACACAATAGTCAATAACTATCATAATATACTGTTTAATAAATTCCAAGACTGATTTCTGGGATTAAAAACTTATTATTTGCCAAAAACTGATGGAAAAACTGGAAAGTAGTATGGTACGAATTAAGCATTGGCCAACATCTCATACCATATACCAACTTAAAGTCAAAATGGGTACGTGATTTAGACATAAAGGGTGACATCATAAGCAAATTATGCGATAATTTAACTGTCAGATCTATGGAGAAGGAAGAATTTTTGAACAAATAGGAGATAGAAAACATTTCAAAATGCAAAATGGATCATTTTAATTACATTCAATTAAAATGTTTTTGTACAAATAGAGCCAAGGCAGAACAGAAGCAGAGAGCTGGGAAACCATTTTTATATTCAGTGTTTCTGGTAAACATTTCATCTCTAAAATATATAGAGAAGTGAATCAAATTTATAAGAATACAAGGATATGAACAGGAATTTTCAGATGAATAATTTAATTATGTAAAAACAAATCTCTAAATCACTATTGATGAGAGAAATGTAAATTAAAACAACTCTGAGGTTTCACCTCACACATATCAGATTGACTAATATGGCAAAAAAGGAAGCTGATAATTATTGGACAGGATGTGATAAAATTGGAACACTAAAGTATTGTTGGTAGAGTGGTGAATTGAATAATTCTAAAGAATAATTTGCAGTTATGCTAAAGGATTATAAAATTGTGTTTACTTATCAATGCAGGAATACTACTATTAGGTCTGTATCCCAAAAAGATCATTAAAAAATGGAAAAGGACCCACATGTACAAAAATGTTTATAGCAGCTCTTTGTGATGGCAAAGAATTGGAAATCAAGGTGATGCCCATCAATTAGGGGAAATACTGAATATATTGTGGTATATGAATATAATGGAATACTATTGTGCTATAAGAAATAAAGGGCAGCCTGATTTCAGAAGAACCTGGAAAGACTTATCTAAACTAATGCTGAACAAAGTGAGCAAAATTAGGAAAGCACTGTACATAGTAACAACACCATTGTATAGATGATCAGCTTTTATAAAGAGTGCTTTTCAACAATACAATAATCTAAGACAAATTCAAATGACTCATGATGGAAAATGCTATCAATATCCAGAGAAAGAGCTGTGGAATCTGAATGCAGATTTAAGCATACTATTTTCACTTTTTTGTTGTTTTTTTCTTTCTTGTGATATTTCTCTTTTGTTTTGATTCTTCTTTCACAACATGATTAATGTGGATTAAATATATTTAATCTGATTGTATATGTATAACCTATATCGAATTTATTGTCATCCTGGGGAAAGGGGAAGAGAAGAAGAGAGTTGCGTACTTACTTAATGCCTGACAATGTATTCCACCAAGTAGATTTCAGACCTTTTATGCCTTATTACAGAGTATCATGAATTGATGTGGCAAGAACATTCATGACTTGGTAGACAATGCTGTTGATGACTGCTGTTGTCTTAGTTGAGTTGATCCTTAGAGAGGCTCACACTTCCCATTGAACCTATACTCAAAACCCTCCCATCTAGGTAGAAGTTATTGGATCTTATATTTCCTGGAGATATACTTTTCACATCTAAGTTACTTGTACCCTTGATGAGGATAATTATATCAAGCACATAATTAGCCCTGTTATTTACAGTAAGACAGTGAAGATCTGAGGAGAAGAGGTTCAGCAGCTCCAAAAATGTTTACCTTCCAGGAGGGGTCTAATCTATGGAAGGACTACCTAGGATTTGATAGGAAAAAGGAATGTTACTGAAATGTCAAAGACTTACCCCAGTAGTAATTAGGTTTATTTCCTTTTTGAGACAAATTTATAGATTAATGCCTCATATATTTTTGAAAAAAAATTCTTCTTATGTATTAATTGCATCTTTTAAATGTTCTGTGGATACCTTAAAGGCTGTTCTCTAAGTGTTTTTCATTTGCATTTGTATAGATTGTGGGGTCCCTACTACATACATGACTCAAAGAGAGAGAATGACTTGTAGAATCCCAGGATCAGTTTCAGACTGTATGAGCCCAGAGATAGAAAGAACTTTGGGTCATGAATTGTTTGTTGTTAACTCTGCTTTTTTTATGGAGTTAAGACTATGAAGGGAAGAAATTGACAATAGAGATAGTTGATTAAAAGAACAGGAAGGGATTGAAGGACATCAAGGAATCATAATGAAGATGTGAAAATGAGAAACATTTAGAAGTGAAGTAATGGGGAAAATGGAAGGATAGGAGATTGGGATAAGAAAGGAAATTCAGAGTCCAAGAACATAGAGATAGAAGAGTTTTGGGTGATAGTGAGGTCTAAAGTCTCTTGTGTCTAGGAAAGCTAGAATTGAGATGGAGATCATGGAAGTTCAGAAGGTTCAAGAAGACACCATACATAATGAAGTTGAGGTCAGTGGGTGGAATAGAAAGAATTATTAAGTCAGGTACTGAAAGGAAGAAAAATGAGCTGCAGAATTAGATGGTAACAATAAAGATCTGAACAGAGTGATATAAACAGAGGGAGGAAAGCTTAATAGAGAATAAGTGATTCAGACATAGTGGTTAAGGGAGAGTCTGGAAGGGACAGTAGTAACTGCTTTTTTTGATCTTCAGGCAGTCAACAAGCATTTATTAGGAACCTACTATGTACCAGGCTCTTTGCTAAAGGATAGGGAAACCAATAAAGGCAAATACATGGTCCTTGCTTTCAAGAACCTAACATTCTAATGGGGAGAAATAGTATCTAAGCAACTATATACACAAGACACATATGGTATAAATGGGAAGCATCTGAAGAAAAGAGAAAATTTAGATTTGCATTAGAATTGGAGACCAGAAATGAGTACAATTCATTGAAAGTCAAATCTCTGTAAACTTAGAATGGAAGGAGTTTTCTGGAAAGACATGTAAGATAAAGGTTTTCTATGACAGTGAAAGGAGCTATCAAAGAATAGGGATTTTTAGAAAGGGCATTTATGAAATAAGTACAATTGGTACTGAAACATCATTTTCAACCTGGGGTACATACTCTCCCTTTTCACATATGTTTTTCTTGGGGAGAGTGGGCCCAAACTTAGAAAGCAAATATGATCAAAAGCTAAACTACTTGGGAGGACTATGCTAAAGCCAGCCCTAACTTACTTGATTTCAATAGCCCATCATTAACATTTTCAGTTTGCACATTTACACCTTAGAAATCAGCAATTGCTACAAATTAGACCTTGATTTTTTTGTTGTTGTTGTTGATTGTCTAGACTTAGGAAGGTGTTAACAATACAAATTAAACTTAAAAGTATATATGCATGCATTTATTTTTATTTTTCTCCTCTTTATTATTTGTTAAATTTTGGCAGTAGGAGTTCACAGAGTGAAATCATCAACTGAGTGAGATCTGATGACTATAGTTATTGTTCAGTCATTTCAATAATGTCTGACGCTTTGTGACCCCATTTGGTGTTTTCTTGGTAAACATTCTAAAGTGTGTTGCCATTTCCTTCTTCAGCTCATTTTATATGAAGAAACTGAGGCAAATAGGGGTTAAGTAACTTATTCAGGGTCACACAACTAGGAAATATCTGAAACCAGATTTGAACTCTTGATTCCTGGGCCAATTCTCCATTCACTGCACTCCCTAATGATTATAGGCTGATAATAATAAATGACATTTATATAGAGCTTTAACATTTACAATAAAACATGCCATATATATATATATTACATCTTTTGAGTTTTATAACATCCCGTTTTCTGGTTATTTAAATTCCTTTTTTTCCTTCGTAGGGTTCTCATAAAGGTATTCTTGGGTGTGGCTCTTTGCTAGACTCTGAGTATCAGTGGATTTATAGAGTCTTGAATTTATTTTTCCTCAAATGTGTCTAGTTTATATTTAATGTTTATCTCAGCTTCCCATGCAAATGCTGCTTTCAGCCACTGCTGGTCCCTTCTGGGATACTGCTACAGATGTTGATGAAACTCCAGCTCTTCTGACCTTTCAAAGTTCCCAAGGTCAATAAAGAGGTTGGAGGGGAGAGAAGGTGAAAAATTCCTCCTCATTCCCCTCACATAAACAATTCATTCTCAGGAGTCCTTCACCTTAAATTCTACTCCTCTTCAATTGATTAGCTGCTGGAATAGTCAAATTATTGTCAGATTATCATACTATTTTCATTCATTCAGATCATGGCTGATTATTTTCAGTCATTCACAAGATATTTCATATATGGAAGATGTCTGTCTTTATTCAAAGACCTAAATTCCTTTTAATCATTTCAAATTGATTGAAGACTTATGCATACTTAATTTACTTTTGATGGATTGATACAATTGAAATGTCTGGGGCATCTGTGATTAATTGGGGTGAGGGATGGACCCCTATCCTTACAAAAACTATCCAAAGGTTAAATGATATGCTTCAAGAGATGGTGAGCTTTCCTTCACTGGAAATCTTTAAGAAGCCTAGTCATCAAGTCAATGAGATTTTGTGCCAGCTATGTGCCAGGCACTAATCTAAGCACTTCAGATACAATGAAAAGGGGGGGAAAGAAAAGAAAAGAAAAAATAGGTTCCTACTCTCAAAATCTGTCTAATGGGAGAAATAACATACAGAATTCAAAAAGAAACTGAATAACTACTTGCTAAAATGCAAATTTTCTCCAAGAATGAGTTGAACCAGATGTTTACTAAAATCCTTTTCAATGCTCTAATTCTATAGTTCAGTGATTCTGTGAAGTGGGTCAGATAAACACAGATCACAGTAGGGGTTGTATAGTTCCTTGAACAAAACATATTCCAGGGCTTCAAGGTCCCAAGAGGAGAGGGCACTGCTTTGTCCCAGGAAAAGAGGACACAGTCATGGTAGTGGCCAGAGGCAGTGGCAGAGTAGTCCAGGACTGAGATTCCTAAAGAGAGAAGAGTTTACTTTCAATCCTGAGTTCTTGGACCATAGTTGAGGAATAGCAAAAGAAAACCATGGTGTTGGGTAGATTTGAATATTGGGCAACATTAGTACTTTCAGTTTTATGTGGATTAAACAGCTCTAGGGAAAAAGGTTGACTCTCTGTGGACTCCAAAGAATTTTACTCTAACCTCAACTCCACAAAGGAACTATAAGTCTGGAGAACTGGGGGAGATATGACTTACCCAGATAATTATGAGGTAGGCAAAAGGCTAAAGGGCTTGTTCCTTTCAATGCTAAACTGTTTAGAAGTTGCCAAGACCTCATTACCCTTCCCAAGCTTCTTGAGGTATACTGGGATAATATAATCTAGGCTGCAGGGATCCTCAAACTATGGTCTGCGGGCCAGATGCAGCAGCTGAGGACATTTATCCCCCTCACCCAGGACTCTGAAGTTTCTTTATTTAAAGGCCCACAAAACAAAGTTTTTTGTTTTTACTATAACCCAGCCCTCCAGCAATCTGAAGGACAGTGAACTGGCCCTCTATTTAAAAAGTTTGAGGACCCCTGACTAGGGAATGATATAAAGATACTAGCAACTTCCTCAGTGTTCAAAGCTAGAAGACTCAGGGTCTGAAAGTTGTTGTATATTAGAAATGAGTCTGAAATATCGAAGTGTTGCAAACATGGCTTCCCAGGAAGAAGAATTTGTCAGTCTTGCTCTCCCATTTAGAAGTTTTAAAAAAAGTGTCTCCTAATAATGGTGATAAGAGTTGGCTCCATGGCTATCTTCCTCCTTTCTAAGATCAAACACGAATCTTTGGGAGTTCTTTCTCTCTCAAGAGCTCTCATATTTAGCCTCCCACTAGGTATGATGCAAATGCTTCCTTCCAACTTGAGATCAAGAGAGGACTATCATCACTTGCTGTGTTTTTCATTGGTTTGTGTGGGATGTAATTCCCAAGGGGGAATTCTTCTTTCATCTCCATTTGAACTTGTGTTTTGCTGAATTATAAAATGTTAGAGCTGGAAAGGGTTTTAGAAATAATATAATCAATTAACTTCTCCTACTTATTAGGTAAAGAAATTGAGGTCTAGAGATGAGAAGTGATTAGTCTAAGGTATATATATATATATATATATATATATATATATATTATATATATATATATATATATATATATATATCTTACAGTAGACTCAATGCTAGAATCCAGATGTATTGACTCCTAATCCAAAAATGTTTCCATTTAAAGTGTGCTGACTTCATTATGAATATAACAGTTTGGATTTTTAATCTGCCCCATTAAAATGTCCAATGAGTAGATTAAATTTCCCTGGATGTAAAAGTGGTGGTATGAAGTGATTGCAGGTTTATTCAGAAGATCAGGATGGAGTCAGATCTCCCTTGGAGAAAAACATAAGTCTACAGGCAGCAATTCTGGATCTATTTACATATAAATTCCAGACATTCTATAGGTCCCACCCATATAGTTTTCAATGATATAAAAAAGAAGACCAGTAGACAAGCCATGTTAGCATCCCTGTGTAAAGAACATACTCAGAGAAGAGAGTAGGTGGCAACTCTGGGAAGCTGAGTGGAAGATCTTAGAGACTTCAGAGAAAGAGAAGGAATCTGTAAGACTGTTGGAGGTGGGATCTTAGGAAAAAAGACTAATGATAGTTGAACATTTACACATCTGTAAATATGTGTACTATACTATACATATACTATACATATATGTATACTATACAGGTATTAAAATCATCATCTTACAGAGGAGAAAACAGACCGGAGAGAGTCTTACAAAGAGTAAGTGTTGAAGATGGTATTCAAATCCCACCTTTCCTGATTCCAGTCCTAGTTTTATTCTAACCATCTTGTGTTCTTGACCAGGATCCCATCAACTTAAAAGCATTTTAAAATAACTATCAATATAATTGGTTTCCCTTGAAATATGACATATTTTTATTTTATACATTAGCAAACATTCTGAGAGGAGATTCACAAACTTAATCAGATCACCAAAAAGATTCATGACATACAAGAGGTTACGAACCCATGCTGTAGATAAAAGTGGGTTGAGAGAGAAAGAGAGGATGAGTGGCAGAGAAAGGGAAGGATGACATAAAGGACTGGCAAGATGCTGGGTGCACTTACAAAAAGAATAGCTTACAAAGAATAGTCATATTTAGAGACTGACAAATGAAAAAGGATTTACATAGAGGGTCTGAGACACAGGAGGGGATTCAGAAATTGACAGAGACTTATAGAAAGGGATGCTCAGACACTGGGAGGAGACTCTGAGGGGTGGGAGTAGGAGTGAGGGTGGAAAATTTTGGGGAATTCGAGCCTTGGAAGATTGCATCACTGCTTCCCTAGGTTCTGTGAAATGCTTCACTCACCAAGAAATGTGATTTTACTCAGAGCCCTGGAACTAGTCAAGTGAAGGGCCTGGGTGATTGAAACCTTGAGAGATTAAATAAACTGAAAAAAGTCTCTTGATTGAATCAACAGCTCTTCTCTACGAAGTACTCTATGAGAACTTGCTTTACTGTCCCTTTTTTCTTGAAAGCCCCTGGGACTCTGCAAGGCTGTGTCACTTTTTTCTGCGAGTTCACTTCACTTCCTTTCCCTACTTACCTGCCTGCCTCTGGAGTTCATGGAATAATTAAGCATATGTTTCTATTCTATATATTCTATCTATATAATATATATATTCTATATATATATAATATGTTTCTATTAATAGTAGAGTCCCAAACTGCAGGGACCCTGAATCCTTTCAAACAGAATCTAAAAGTGGGACTTTATTAAGTGTTGGCTCGAGTAGCGGCTCTTTGGCTTGGCCAGACGGGAAATTGGAATTGCCCAGTGACTGGGAAAACCTATTACTTGGCAGATTTCTGGGAGTTGTTACAATCTGATTTCATGTGAGCAGTTCACAAGCAAAAAGAAGGCGGTGGTAGAGGGTAAGAAAGTGGGGTGAAGTAACAGGGATAAAGTCTCCCTTTTCCCATCTTTCCTTCACCTCCAGTTTCCTTTCACGGGGAAGGGAATCAAGATGGAATCTTATAGATACAGATCGATATCAGGGGAGACTGTGGGGGAGCGGAGTTATGTAAGGATCACATTTTACAAGTGAAATTTCAGGAGATTATCCAGCAGTGGAGAGGAATCCTGAGACCTTGGAGAAGTGATCTCAGATCAAGCAAAAGCAAAGATTGACCTAATTAAAAGAGATAAGGAAGGGCAATATGTCTTGCTAAAGGATTGCATAGATAATGAAGTGATAGAGAGCCTCACATATACACTGGAGTACCAATTCTGATGTCAGATAAAACAAAAACAAAAATAGATCTTATTAAAAAAGATAAGGAAGGAAAGTATATCTTGATAAAGGCTGTCATGTATAAGCACAACTGACAAGCAATATCAATATTAAACATATATGCACTCTGATAGAGTAGAAGAAAAATGGTTTTTGACCATCCTATGCTGAAGATCTCTTTCCTTTCTGAAAGATCATAACTAGCATTTAATCTGAAAATAACACTATAACATCTCCATGGAAAAAGCATAATAATACTTAGCCAGAAGTTGGATGACATAACATTTGAAAAGTAAGCACAGGGAATCTATTCAATATATTATGTTCTGTGAAGAGGGAGACTAGCAACTGATTCATCTATCAGGCCCATTCTTACATAAACTAACTCAATGGCCAAGTGACCTGTTTTTGCAAGCCCAGAAGTCCCAATGTTGAAAGAATATTCTTGTTGACTTAGTCTGACAGTAGATTGATCTGTTTAATAGAGATAACTTGCTTTGTGGGGAAGCAGTCCAACCTATCAACAGCTGAATTTATCTATCGTTGACACTAATGCTTGGTTAATTTCAAAAGGAAACTTAAGAGAAAGGAAAAATACTGAGGTTCTGTTGTTCAGTTGGAATTGTTAGTTGCCTTGTGTTTCCTACATATGTGACTCACTACCATTATATTTTAAGTTTGTATCCAGTCTTTACTTGACTTTGGACTCCTATGAAAGTGATGCTGTTCTAGTGGCAGTGCAGAGAGTTGAGGTGTGAGAATTCCCTTCTGATCGGCACAGGTTCAACACAAAATAATTCACAAACCTGAAATATTAATGACAAAAAGGAAGTTTTATTGGCACTGCAGAAGTCAGCTTTGCTAGGACACTGACTTCCTCAGTGGCAGAAAAATAAGAAAAGGTTTTTCACTGAGAAGAGGATCTCTTCACAGCAGGCAGGAGTCCTGGCAGGCAGCTATGCCAAAAAGTTCCTTGACAAGGCATAATCCTGCTTTGGACATTCTGCAAAGAAATGCTTTTAAAATTGCCCTTTAATAGGAAATCTGAGACTGATGTTCCCTGTTGAAAAGAAAGCCAACACCCCCAGGCCTAGATACTTATCAATATCAGGCCTAGATCTCCCAATTGAATGAAAATCACTTTGAAGGCTTTTTCAGCCTGAACTGAGGATCTGGTTTCCCAAAAAGATCAATGGGGAGGGTGATTTGCCTTAGAAAAAGCTCAGCCTAGAAAGTATGTTTTCTCCTAGATTCTCTGGAGCCTGGGAGACCCTAATTTCTCTTCTTTTGCAGATCAAAGGGGACACAATTTTTACAGAGTTCACCCCTGTCAAAAGCATAGAGCATAGGTTTTTGTTTTGGTTTGGTTTTGGGGGAGAGAGAGGAAGAAATGCTTTGTAACTACTGTTCTTGCTAAGTCATTTGATTTTTTTTTAATTTTTAAATTAAAAAATTCAATTTAATTCAAAATAAGAAAAAATAAAATAGCAAAAAGAAAGGCAGAAAATGAAAATAAACAAAACAAAACAACTGTCGTGCGCACAGCAGAACATCAGGGATGATTCAAAATATATAACAATAAATTTCCATTTTAAGAAAGCATATATAATAATAGAAGAAATTATATTTATGAATGTTCATCTTTTCTTTGATTCCTAGTAAGTTATTCTTTTGTTCTCTGCTGATATGCCATTTGATTAAAAAATTTTAAACAGTTAATTAGACAGGTGAAAAATAGTTTACTCAAGGTCTCACAGCTAAAAAAAAAAAAAGCAAAACCATGATTTGTATCACAGATTTTCTACTTCTAAATCTAGTTTCCTTTCTATTATGTTACTTTCCCTTTTAGAACTCCCTCCTTAACACGTTGAAAAAATGATTTAAAAACAAATTTCAATACTTCTAAAAAAGGAGAAATAGCATTTAAAGGTAGGAAGTTTAGTGTTGGTTACTTCTTTATAGCTTGGTAAATCTGAAATTGTTTATGAAACTGCTTTCTTTTTACCTTATAGTTCCCACATGCATCTAATTTTCCATTGATTTTTTTCTTCTCACAATTAACCTTGACCTTTTTTAACATTTAAATCCCCATCTACACAAAGCTAAGAAAAATAATAGTATTGCCAACATTAGAGCAAAGGGCCAAGCTGACCCTTCTCTTTGAAGGCAGAAGAAGGAGAGAAAGGCAAGACCTGAAACAGTTTATCAACAGCATCCCACTGCTGCCAAAATGGCCACAATGAAGAAGTACAGAACTGGTAATAGATGACCTTGAGCACAGAAAAATCAGGCAGGGGGAGGAGAAACATGGATTTTAGCTTTTAACAAAGACAAAGTTAATTGTGCAAAGAAAAATCAATAGGAAAAATAGAGATACTATAAGAAATAGTTACTACATAATTTTTTGTACGTTCCTTTCTCTGGGCCTTCATTACCTCCTAGGTAAAAGGAGCGGATTGAATCTCAAAAGTTGTTTCCAGATCTAAACTTTTTGATTCATTTTTAAAAAATGTTTCAGACTATGGGGATATAAGTAAGATGTAAGATATATAAGGGGGTAGGTTAGTGTTAACTTTAATTGAAAGGGCTTAGATTCTTCATTAGCCTTTAAAGAAAATTAAAGATTTATTTGATTAATAAGCAACATTTCTTCAATGTTTTAAGGACTTATGATTTCACACTAGACATCAAATATCACAACCGCATTGCACCTTATGAAATGGTCTTCCTAACTTGTTATGGACAATACAATTTATCATCTGTTGGTCAGACTTCCAGAGCTTAGCCTCTTGATATTTTGCCAGATTGTTCCTCATGCAAGATAGATCCTTTGTCACCAGATCTGCATTTGAAGCCAATTTACTTAGCAATGTGAAAAATCTTGTGCTTTGCTTGGCATGGCCTTTGAGAGCCCAGAATCACCATCTCCCTGTTATAATGAAGCATTTTTAGAGTAAGGATAAAAAACAAAAGAAATATAGGAATTAGCATAAAGAGCTTAATTGAATCAATCAACCAGCAAGCATTTATTAAGCATATACTTTGTACCAGGCACTGTGCTGAGTTGGGAATACAACAAGAGGCAAAAGATAAAACCTTAGATTCGAGGAACTTACAATCTAATTGGAGAGAAAATATGTGAATCAATATACACAAACCAATGGGATAAATAGCAGATGAGTAAAGGGGGTGGGAGGGGTTGGGGAGGAAGCATAGAAATTAAGAGATTGGGGAATGCTTCCTATAAAAGGTGAAATTTTGGTTAGGACTCAAAGAAAGCCAAGGAGGTCAGCAATTTGAGTGGAGGAGGGAAAGTATTCAAGGCATGAAAGACAAAAAGAGAAAATGGCTGGAAATGAGAAGAGGAGTTGTTGTTCTTTGTTCTTGAAGGGGGCTATGACATCAGGGAGGTGATGCCATGACATGCAATTGAGTTAACTGGAAATGGCCTGGGATGCAGTGGGAGACCTTGGCTTTTTAAGCTAAGGTCTTTAACAGATCTGTTTGATGGAGACAAAGCCTCTTTAATGATTAAGGCTAAATAAGAATTGAGGGAAAGAATGATTTCTTTTACTAAGTCAAAAAAATCCAATCTTGGAGAGGAAAATCCTCAGGGTTTCTGGACAAAACAGAAGTAATTGCTATTTATATTCACCCTGAGTCCATCAAGCCGAAACAAAGACCAACTTGGGGTTGGTCTGAGACCTAGTGTTCTGGAACAGCCAGGAAGTCAGTGTCACTGGATTGTCAAATAGTCATTGGTGAAT
Organism: Antechinus flavipes; assembly: GCF_016432865.1. NCBI lineage: Eukaryota > Metazoa > Chordata > Mammalia > Dasyuromorphia > Dasyuridae > Antechinus > Antechinus flavipes. Next base: position 200,963,170 of record NC_067401.1, read on the forward strand.
AAAGTATTAGAACTCTGGAAAGACAGGAAGATGATAGATTATGAAAGACTTTGAATGCCAAAATGATAGTTTTGTATTTGCTCCTGGAGGCAATAGGAAGTCACTGGAATTTATTGCATATATGTGGAATGTGTGGGATATAATCAGACTTGTATTTTAGGAAAATCATTTTAATGACTGAATGGAAAATAGATTAGAGTGGAGAGAGACTTGAGGCAGGCTGATTTACCAGCAGATTATTGAAGTAATAAACGTGTGAGATGATGAGGGTCTGAACTAGAGGGATGACAGTATCAGAGTAGAGAGTGAAGCATATTTAAGAGATATGGCAATGGTGAAATTGGCAGACTAAAAACAGCTTGGCTATGTGGGTAAAAGATAGGGAGGAAGCCAGGAGAACTTCTGAGGAGAACTACTACTTCAGTAGATTGTGAGCCTGAGGGTTTGGGAGAATTCCCTCTATAGCAATAGGGAAGGTAGAAGTAAGGTGATTTCTGTGTTGGACATATTGAATTTAAAATGTTCAGTTTGAGATATCTGAGAGGCAATTAGAGATATGAAATTAGAGTTCATGATGCCAAGTAAAGTGAGTAGAACCAGAAGATACATAGCAATTGCAACATTATCTGATGATCAGTTCTGATGAATGTTGCTCTTTTCTTTTCTTTTCTTTCTTTCTTTTTTAATAGTTTTTTATTTACAAGTTATATGCATGGGTAATTTTACAGCATTGACAATTGCCAACCCTTTTGTTCCAATTTTTCCCCTCCTTCCCCCCACCCCCTCCCCTATATGGCAGGATGACCAGTAGATGTTAAATATATTAAAGTATAAATTAGATACACAATAAGTATACATGACCAAACCGTTATTTTGCTGTACAAAAAGAATCAGACTCTGAAATAGTGTACAAATAGCCTATGAAGGAAATCCAAAATGCAGGCAGGCAAAAATATAAGGAATGGGAATTCAATGTAATGGTTCTTAGTCATCCCCCCAGAGTTCTTTCACTGGGCATAGCTGGTTCAATTCATTATTGCTCCATTGGAGCTGATTTGGTTCATCTCATTGCTGAAGATGGTCACGTCCATCAGAATTGATCATCATATAGTATTGTTGTTGAAGTATATAATGATCTCCTGGCCCTGCTCATTTCACTCAGCATCAGTTTGTGTAACTCTCTCCAGGCCTTTCTGAAATCATCCTGTTGGTCATTTCTTACCGAACAATAATATTCCATAATATTCACATACCACAATTTATTCAGCCATTCTCCAATTGATGGGCATCCATTCAATTTCCAGTTTCTGGCTACTACAAAGAGGGCAGCCACAAAAATTTGTGCACATACAGGACCCTTTCCCTTCTTTATGATCTCTTTGGGATATAAGCCCAGTAGTAACACTGCTGGATCAAAGGGTATGCACAGTTTGATGATTTTTATAGCATAGTTCCAAATTGCTCTCCAGAATGATTGGATGTATTCACAATTCCACCAACAATGTATTAGTGTCCCAGTTTTCCCACATCCCCTCCAACATTCCTCATTATCTTTCCCTATCATTCTAGCCAGAAGGACAAGTGTGTAGTGCTATCTCAGAGTTGTCTTAATTTGCATTTTTCTGATTAATAATGACTTGGAGGAATGTGGCTCTTTTCAACAATGAGATGATTCATGCCAGTTTCAATTGTCTTGTGAAGGATAGAGCCATATACACCCAGAGAGAGAACCGTGGGAACAGAGTGTGGATAACAACATAATATTTTCACTCTTTTTGTTGCTTGCATTTTGTTGTCTTTCTCATCTGCTTTTTGATTTTTCTTGTGCAGCATGATAATTGTGGAAATATGTATAGAAGAATTATACGTGTTTAGCATATATTGGATTACTTGCCATGTAGGGGAAGAGGTGGGGGGAAAGGAGGGGAAAATTTTGGAACACAAGGTTTTGCAAAAGTTAATGTTGAAAATTATCCTTACATATGTTTTGAACATAAAAAGTTTTAATTAAAAAAATTGGAGCTTAGCACAGAGATTAGGCAAAAAAAGTTGATTTATTTGAAAATCATCAACAGAAAGATGGTAATTAAATCCATGGGAGCTGATGGGATCACAAAGTGAAATAGTGTAGAGAGAGAAAAAAAGAGGGAGCAGGACAGAACCTTGAGTGACTATGAGTAAAGTATGATTTGAAAGATCAGCAAAGTAGATAGAAAAGGATGGTGAGATAGGTAGGAGGAGAACCAGAATAGAATGTTGAAAGAAAAGGAAGTATCAAGGAGAAAGGCATGATCAGCAGTGTCAAAGGCAGGAGAGAAGTCATGGAGAATAAGGATTGAGAAAAATATGATGATGTTTTAAAAAGTATAAAATGTAGAATATATGTGTGTGTGTGTGTGTGTGTGTGAGAGAGTGCATGCATGTGTGTGTGTGTGTAGATATTTAATTTTACTCTTCCATCTACTTTGAAAAAAAGAGTTTAAAGTCCTATGCAGAAATCAAGATTCAGCATGTGAAAAAAATGACAATGATATCTTACAATTGTACAGTATTTTACCTAATTTCCATAGTATTTTTATCTTGAGAAAGATCCACTTTGCAAGTCAACAAAGCTATAATAATAATAATAATAAAAGGTCTATCATGCCTCTGTACATTAAAAAAAAAGCAGGAGTTACTGTTAAATAAAGTAGATTTCAGAGCAAAGTAAATTAATTGGAACAATTATAGTTACTTTATAATGGCAAAAGATACATTCCAATAAGAATGACTTTCTTTTCCCTCAACATTTTACAAACAAAATGTCCTTAAAAGGAGGAAGAAATTAAAGTAGAAATAGAATTACAAATGAAAAAATTCAGAATTTCAAAATTCTACTATCAAAATGTGACTTTGGAATTACACATATTAAATATATTATGGAGTATGTATAATATATAGAAAATGAATAATATAATATATAAAATATATATGATATAAAATATGGAGTAATATGGTAATTATGGCAGAATTAATTGATTCATGGAGGAAATTAAATGGTAGGAAAAAAGAAATTTTGTCAAATTTACATAAGTAGGTACTTTCTTTGTCTGGATCTCACTTTCTAATCTGTAAAATGATAGATATTTGATTTGATGTGCACCCAGTTAACTTCTAGTTCAAAACTGTCTGATCCGATGAACCATAAAAAGACAAACACTTTATCTATCTCTCTATCTAGGTCTGTCTTTCCCCTTTATATAATGAAAGGATTATGAAATGATAGGATAACAACTTTGGAAGGTAAGTGCTATTATTATTTCCACTTTATAAATGAAGAAATGAAGACAGAAGTTAAATGATTTGTCCATGATCACACAGAATAAGTGTCATTTAAATCCATCTTTAAACTCAGATCTTTCTTATTTCAGGTCCAGGTTTCTATCTACTTAGCTTATTCTACTTATCTAATTAGCTTCTTCAAGTAGAAAAATATTCCATTTAAAGATATTAATTATTGTTTATCAATTACCACTAAGTTTAAGTATACCTAAAGAAGTCTCCAGCTCTCTTCACTTCTTCCTCACATTACCTAACCTGGGCAAGATTATCATTTCCACAATGATGAGTCTCAAATCTACATTATATATTCATCTTCAATACTCCTCCTTGACTTTGGTCCAGCATTGCCTATGATATAATTTCACTTGGACATCTCAAGATTATTTCAACTCAACATATCTAAAATTTAACTTATCATTTCCTTCCCTTTTATTTTCAGCCCCTCCTGTTTCAAATTTTACTCTTTATGGGAAGGATATATCTTCATCCTTCTAATTATTCCATTTTGCAATCTCACATATGCTCCTATATCTCAAATCAGTCAGTTCTCAAATCATGTCAAATCTACCTTTTGTACATCTCTATCATCAGTTCTGTTTGTTCTATCAATTGAAGCACTATGTTATTTTAGTCCCTCATCACTTCTAACCCAATTCATCACATAAGGCCTCTTATTGGTCATTTTGATTCTAGTCTCTCTTTTCTCCAATTAATCATTCACACAACTGTCAAAATAATTTTTATAAGATACAGATGTTTCCATGTCTGCTGCTCAAAAATTTTGTCAACTTCCTATTATTTTAAATATAAAATACAAACTTTCCAGCCTGGTATTACAAAATCTCCATAAATTGGCTCAAACATACCTTAACTGACTAATTTCATATATTATAAAAAATGATACATTTGCTTATTAAAAATAATGCTGAAGTACATTGAGGGATTTGGAACATATGTAGACATTCTGAAATTGATGCTTGTTCCTCAACCATGTAGAACATAAAAGCTTCTTTGACTGATTGTACTTATGCAAACAAAACTAGGCACATCTTAAAAAGGACTTAGTTGGTCTTGGCACTTTTGAGGGATCTCTGCTTTTGACTGGATTCATCTGCTGGTGGCATTTGGTGAAAGTGCTCTAGAGGGTAAAGCCTTTCATTGTCTCTCTCTTTGAAGTGGTCATGTAGTCCCATGAGTGTGGTTCTTGATGTTTGGTGCAAGCCTTCATGCTTGTTCTTTTGATTTAGGTGATGGAATTGAGCACAGAAGTCTTGTGAGAATTAAAGGTTAGGAGAATAAATTGACGGGGAGTTAAATCCACATTGAACTTTGCAGCCAATACATAATCAATGCTTCAAGGAATGACCTGAGATATGGATTCACAATTTTATTTTATTTATTTCATTTTCCCCCAATTATATTCAAAACATTTTTTACATTTTTTTTTTTAATTTTAAGTTCTAGCTTCTCTCCCTTATCCCTACCCACAATTAAGGAACTACATATAATTTGTTCAAGTTGTGAAAGAAAACAGATCTTCCATTCTAATGAAAATAAAGACATTCAAGAAAAATTAAATTAAAAGGAGAGAGAGAAAGAAATAATATTTGAAACTATTCAGATACAATCGCTTTCTTCTCTGAGAATGAAAAGTATTTTTCATCATCAGTCCTTCAGAGTAGTCAAGGATTATTATACAGTTGAGAATAGCAAAGTCATTTTAGTTACCCCAGAACATTACTATCACTTTGTATACAATATGTTTTACTTTGCTTGATTTCATGGAGAACATTCCAAGTTTTCTTTTTTCTTTTTTTCCTGAGAACATCGTGCTCATCATTTCCCATAAAACAATAATATTGCATCACAAACACATATCATACTTCATTGAGCCATTCCCCAATTGATGGGCATCCTCTCACTTTCCAATAATTTTGCTTTGAGAAGAGAGCTGCTATGAATATTTTTGTACATGTAGATCATTTTCCTTTTTTGTTTAATCACTTTTGGTATTCATGGCTTGTACCAGTCTTTTTAGGTTAAAGGACATGCATGAATTTCAGGCACTTTTGATCATTTATCAATTGGGGCAAGGCTCTTATTTTTTTTTTAATAAACTTGACTCAGTTTCCTCTATGTTTGAGAAATAAGGCCTTATCAGAGAAAACTGCTTCAATATTCTTTTTTTTTTACAATTACCATTACTAATTTTATTACCTCCATTTATTCTCTCTCCTTTCATGCTGCCCCTTCTCAAAAGTATTTTGGTATCATTTGGTGTTATGGGCCAGAACTCTGAAACAAGGGTTCTTACAAGGTGTTAAGTCAGTGGAATTGATAAAGACAATGATTATTTAGTTTAGCTTGGTACTTAATAGTTCTCTAAGTTCAGTATGATTGATTTAATCTTACAACAAATAATGGTTTCCTGGTGATATAATGATTGGTTTATACTCAGTGTAGAGCATACAAGCAGGGAGCTGCAGCCAGATAACAGAGTTAGGGAAGACAAGCAGACCAGAGCTGAAACACAAGCCCTTGGACTCAGATTCATTCATCCCATCTCATACCCTGTGTTGGCAGGCCTGTCCTCCTGCATTTTCTCCACTGAAACCAAGACTCTGGAAGGCCTTTAAGAAAGCTAACTGAGCCCCAAGAAAGGAGACAAGATTTTGAAAGAGATAATAAAAGATTTGGACTTTAATCCCTGGCTACTCTTTTGATTACCGAAATGAAGGCTGCTCCAAGATGTCCAGAAAACCGAACCAAGAACATTACAATTTGGTACTCTCTCTTCTGATATACCCTCTTTATTACTCTCCCCTCTTCTCATATCCCATTCCCCTTCTATTTTTCTGCAGAGTAAAATATTTCTATACCATATGGAGCGTGTATGTTATTTCCTCTTTGAGCCAATTCTAATGAGAGTAAAGTTCACTCATTCCCCCTCTCCCTCATCTTCTCTTTCATTATAAAAGTTTTTCATTGCTTCTTTTTTATTACAGATAATTTGAACCATTCTACTTCTCCCTTTCCCTTTCTCCCAGTATATTCCTGGGAGTATATAGGAATGTAAACTAATAAACCTTATTAAGTCCCTCATGATATCACTTTCCTGATTACCTCCTTATGCTTCTCCAGAGTCCTATATTTGAAAATCAAATTTTCCATGCAGCTCTGGTCTTTTCATCACAAATGCTTGAAAAGCCTCTATTTCATTGAATGACCACCTTTTCCTCTGAAGGACTATACTCAGTTTTTCTGGATAGATGATTTTTAGTTGTAATCCTAGCTCCATTGCTCTCCAGAAATTCCAAGCCTCCCATTCCTTTAATGTAGAAGCAGATAGATCTTATATTATCCTGACTGTAGTTTCACTATACTTGAATTGTTTCTTTCTGGATGCTTGCAATATTTTCTCCTTGAACTGGGAGTTCTGAAATTTGTCTATAATATTTCTGGGACTTTTCATTTAGGGATCTCTTTCAGGAGGTGATTGGTAGATTTTTTTCAATTTCTATTTTACTTTCTGATTCTAGAATTTCAGGACAATTTTCCTTAATAATTTCTTGAAATATGATGTCCAGGCTCTTTTGTTGATCATGATTTTCACATAGACCAATAATTTTAAAATTAATCCTCCTGTATCTATTTTCCAGATCAGTTCAATGAGATATTTCACATTTAAAAAAAAAATTCAATTGTTTGGTTTTGCTTTATTATATCTTGATTTCTTATAAAGTCATTAGTTTCCATTTGCTTGATTCTATTTTTTAAGGAATTATTTTCCTTAGTGAGCTTTTGTACTTCCTTTTCCAATTGGTCATTTTTGCTTTTTAAGGTCATTATTCTCCTCACTATCTTTTTGCATTCCTTTTGTACCACTCTCAATTCTTTTCCTAATTTTTCTTCTATATGACTTGATTTTCAAAATCCCTTTTTAGAGCTTCCATTGTCTGAGCCCAGTTTTTATTTTTCTTGGATGCTTTGGATGTAGAAGCTTTGACTGTATTATCATCTTTTGAATATGTGTTTTGATCTTAGTTGTCACCATAATAACTTTCTTTTTTTAATTTAATTTTATTTTATAATAACTTTTTATTGACAGAACCCATGCCAGAGTAATTATTCTACAACATTATCCCTTGCACTCGGTTCTGTTCCGATGTTTTCCCTCCCTCCCTCCACCTCCTCCCCTAGATGGCAAACAGTCCTATATATGTTAAATGTTGCAGTATATCCCAGATACAATATATAACTGCAGAACCGAACAGTTCTCTTGTTGCACCGGGAGAATTGGATTCAGAAGGTAAAAATAACTCAGGAAGAAAAACAAAAATGCAAATAGTTTACATTCATTTCCCAGTGTTCTTTCTTTGGATGTAGGTGCCTCTGTCCATCATTTATCAATTAAAACTGAATTAGGTCTCTTTGTCAAAGAAATCCACTTCCATCAGAATACATCCTCATACAGTATCGTTGTTGAAGTGTATAATATATAATCCTGGTTCTGCTCATTTCACTTAGCATCAGTTCATGTAAGTCTCTCCAAGCCTTTCTGTATTCATCCTGCTGGTCATTTCTTACAGAACAATAATATTCCATAACATTCATATACCACAATTTACCCAGCCATTCTCCAATTGATGGGCATCGATTCAATTTCCAGGTTCTAGCTACTACAAACAGGGCTGCCACAAACATTTTGGCACATACAGGTCCCTTTCCCTTCTTTAGTATCTCTTTAGAAGTTTAGTAGTAACACTGCTGGATCAAAGGGTATGCACAGTTTGATAACTTTTTGGGCATAATTCCCGATTGCTCTCCAGAATGGTTGGATTCGTTCACAATTCCACCAACAATGCATCAGTGTCCCAGTTTTCCCACATCCCCTCCAACATTCATCATTACCATAATAACTTTCAATGGTCAAAAGCTTTTTTTGTTGTCTGCTCATTTTCCTAACTTATTACTTAGGTTTTTAACTTTATCAATGTAGGGCTCTGTTTCTAGGGGGGGAAGGTGAACTGTCTGAAGATTTAGGGATTTTGTGCAGCTGTTTTTAGAGATCCTTTTAAGCAACCTGACTATAAGCACTATTTTCTGCCCTGGAGCTATAAAAAGTGTCCCTGACCCACTGTAGCTGCAAGATCTAGTGTGGTGACTGGGGCTAGGGCTACACTGACCAGGGCTATGACGATATAGCTTGTTTTAGAACTGCACACTGAACTACCACCCTTTTACCACAGACCTTCTCCACTGACCTTCCAAATACTCCCTCGTATCCCCAGCCAAGAGATCCAGAAGTCTCCAGCACTGTTGCTGATTCAGATGTCCCATCTCACTAAAGCTGATGTCTGGCTGGGGTTGTGCTGGCAAAGCCTGGACTCCCATTTGGTTCCATAGATCTGTTCTGTGGATCTTCTAGGTCATTTTTGGTGTCTGTGAACTGAAAGATCTGAAATGCTGATGAGCTAGGGCCAGAGTTGAGCCTGGGTCTGGGGCTATGCTGGGATTGCCTGCATTGAGACTGCATGCTAGACTCCCACTCTCGTGTCACAGACTTTTTCTCCTGTCCTTCTGAGTTGCCTTTAGGTGGAAAATATTGTACTCTGTTTTTGGGAGGTGTTCTGATGCTCTAAAATTTGTTTAGAGTCATTATTGAAAATAATTTGGAGTGGTTTTGTGAAGAGGTTGGATGAGTTTCTGCCTTTACTTTGCCATTTTGGTCCCCTCCCCACTCCCACCCCCCAGATGTGGATTCATATAACAGTCCTTCCCATTTGTAAACAAACTTGTAGTGACCAAGACCATGTAATTGTTGTTATTTAATTATTTCAGTCTTGTCCAATCCTTCATGGCCCCATTTGAGGTTTTCTTGGCAAAGATACTTGAGTAGTTTGCCACTTCTTTCTCTAACTCATTTTATAGATTAGGAACTGAGGTAGACAGGGTTCAGTGACTTTTCTCAGACAGCTACTAAGTGTCTGAGTCCAGATTTTAATTAGGAAGATGATTCTTCTTTACTTCCAGGTGAGTGCTCTATCCACTGCACCACTTCATTGCGCAAGACTATATAGAGACTATATTAAGTCTGAGCTCATTCTTTCCAGAGAAGAAAATAAAATAGAAGAAAGAGTGAACCTGAAGTTTTGAGGAAAATATTGGTACTTTAATTCTTGATAAATCTTCAAAGTAAACTCTTTATTAAAAAACTAATTGCTATCAAGTGGCTCAGTGGAACAGAAGTACTAGTTACTGGTGGTTAATAATAAGGAAAGTGTAATTGATGGCAAATTAAGCTGATTTCCATGGAGAAGAGACACTTTTAAGTCCAGAAGTTACATCTAGAACTTTGAAGAGCATATATAGCTAGAGTGGGGTTGCAAATTGATCATGCTACATACTTACTATAATGTTAACTAAGTAAATACTGTATTCTTCCAGTAGAATGAATGTTTCTTAAGGACAGGAAATTTTTCATTCTTTTTTATGTATCCCCTGCACCTATAATATTGTCATGTACATGACAGAAAGCCCATGTAATGTTAAGGCTAGAATATTGGATTGTAGTCAAGAAGACACAGATTCAAATCTTGCCTCATATATGCAATAGTTGTATGATTTTGGGTAAGTGACTTGTTCTTTCTAAGCCTGTTTTAAATTCTGTAAAATGGGCCTAATAAGCTCATTCTCTTTACAGGTTTATTGCATGAGATGAGATATCGTATGGAAAGCATTTTACATAAATATGAACTTTTAATCATGTGCTTAGTAAATGTTTTTCAATTTCACAATAGCAGCTCATAGTTATATGCTACTACAGTAGCATTTAGAATTAAGGGTTTAGAAATTCGTTTCCTAATAATCTTCACAACTTAATTACTCCTATTTTACAATTAAGGACACTGAGGCTTTAATGAGGATAGTTATCTTGCATAAGGTCTCATGCCCCATTAGTACACAAGTCAAGATTCAAATAAAGTTCTTGAGTAATTAAAACCAACTTTCTTTCTTCAATAAAATTCAGTATCTCATTTAGCTAAGGGATTTGAAAAGAATTCAAACAACAAGCCAAGAGAAAGCAATGAAAAAAGTGGTAAAACTAATAGTAGAAGTAAGCAAAATAAAAAAAAGAAGTGACAAAACCATCTAATTTGAAAAAAAAAAGTTAAGATTTACTGAACATTCTGTTTTAAAATGAAAGAGAATAAAATAAGATCAAAATGAAGAGAAATAAAAGAAATCATACAAAATAAAACTTTATGTAGAGGACTATTATTGTTTTCTGTATTAATAATTAGACTATATAACTGCTAAATTTTAAATATAACATATTTAGAATTGACATCAACATTAGGAATTATCTGATTTAACTTACTTATCTTAAGGATGAAGAAATTAAAGTTTGAAACATAATACTAATGGCTTAAGAGCACCCTGCTTGTTGGGCATAGTGTGAAGACTTCCTAGGTTATAAGTAGCAGAAGTGGGATATAAAATCAACTCTTTTGACTGAAAAATCTTATATTCTTTCTGCCCAAGTAGAAATTAAGTAGAAATACATAACTATCTACAAAAATACAAATATATAAAACATACTCAAGACACTGAGGATGAATGATAACAGATTACCAGGGGAAAATTTAAAAAAAATTTTTTAAATAGTAATAGCTTTTTATTTTCAAAATACATGCAAAGGTAGTTTTCAGAATTTACCCTTGTAAAACATTGCATTCCAAATTTTCTCCCTCCCTTCACCCCATCATCTCTTTTAAAGCAAGTAATTCATTATATGTTAAATATATGCAATTTTTCTATATATAATTCCACATTTATCATGCTGCACAAAAAAATCAGATCAAAAAGGGAAAAAATGAAAAAGAAAAACAAACAGTAAAAAAGAGGAAAATACTATGTGGAGATCTACATTCAATCACCACAATCCTCTTTCTGGATACAGATGATTCTCTCTATCACAAGTCTATTGGAATTGGCTTGAAAAGAGCCACTTCACTTAGCATCAGTTTATATGTCTCTTCAGACCTTTCTGAAATCATCCTGCTGATCATTTCTTACAGAATAATAATATTCCATAACATTCCTATGCCATAATTTATTCAGCCATTGCCCAACTGATGGGCATCCAATCAGTTTCTAGTTCCTTTCCAGTACAAAAAGGGTACCACAAACATTTTTGTACATGTGTATCCCTTCCCCTTTTTATGATCTCTTTGAGATTTAGAACCAATGGAGATACTATTGGATCAAAGGATATATATAGTTTTATAGCTCTTTGGATATAGTTTCAAATTGCTCTCCAGAATAGTTAGATCAGTTCACAACTCCACCAACAATTTTCCCACATTACCTCCAACATTTATCATTATCTTTTCCTGTCATCTTAATCAATCTGAGAAGAAATACCTTATTGTTGTCTTAATTGTTATTTTTTCCTCTTAATGTGATGACTTTTATTTATATCAACCTAGAATTCTGGGAATAATTCT
>NC_067401.1:201280000-201357500 GCF_016432865.1 Antechinus flavipes
GAAGAAGCCTTTTGGGAGCATTCATGTGTAGTGGGAACAACAGTGACTGTAGGAGCAGCAGCAGCAACAGCTTTAGGAGCTCTAAATCCAAATATGGCAAGAAGATTGGAGAATCAGAAACAAGGGATCCTTTGCTGGTGTTTGATACAGCTGGTACTGATTGTCAACTCTATTGCCCACATGAGGTTTTGGGTTTCAGTTCAAGAGCAGAAAAAAGTTATGGGATTCAGTCACAAGGGATCAGGGGCCTTTTCTGGGTAAAGACTAGAGCACAGATCAGGAGAACACCTCTCCCAGAATTATACTACCTTGAAAGCACAAAAAACTTGCATATTTCCAGAACTACGGATGAAAACAATAGCACAAAAAACCCTGACGTATAAGGATGATTCCTCTCACCCCCAGCCTCAGGACAGCAAAGCCCAATATGGACTTTAATGGGGAGTTTAAAGTCAAGAAATAGGATGGGAATATTAAAAATGAACTTGATCATAAAAAACTACTATGGTGGCAGAGAAAACCAAGATATAAACTCAGAAGAATGTGCAAATTGATAACCAAAAAAAGTCTTAAAAAATTCTAATTGAATCCAAACCCAACAAGAATTCCTGGAAAAGTGAGAGAGAAGAGAGAAGAAGAAGAAGAAGAAGAAGAAGAAGAAGAAGAAGAAGAAGAAGAAGAAGAAGAAGAAGAAGAAGAAGAAGAAGAAGAAGAAGAAGAAGAAGAAGAAGAAGAAGAAGAAGAAGAAGAAGAAGAAGAAGAAGAAGAAGAAGAAGAAGAAGAAGAAGAAGAAGAAGAAGAATGGTCAAGAAAAAAAATTGGGAAAAGAAAGTGATGCAAGAAAATTTTGAAAAGAAAATTAATAGCTTGGTAAATGAGGCACAAATATATTGAAGAAATAACATCTTAAAAACAGAATTGAACAAATGGAAAATGAAATATAAAACCTTACTGAAGAAATAATTCCTTCAAAATTAGAATGGGACAATTGGAAGTTAATGATTATATGGGATACTAAATAAACAATAAAATAATGTCAAAAGAATGAAAAATATCATCCGAAAAACAACTGATCTGCAAAATAGATCAAAGAAAGATAATTTAAAAACTCTTGGGCTACCTGAAAGCCACAAAGAAAGAGCTTAGATACCATGTTTCAAGAAATTATCAAAGAAAATTTTCCTGATGATTTATATCTAGAGGGTAAAATAGAAATTGAAAGAAATTGCCCTCCTTAATCATGTTCTGAAAGAGATCCAGAAATTTACAAAAAATATTATACCCAAATACTAGAGCTAGGTCAAAGAAAAAATACTTCAAGTAGTCAGAAAGAAACTACTTCAAATATGGAGCCACAGTCAGGCTCATACAAGATCGAGCTTTGGATTCCACTTTTAAGCTTCCACTTAAAGTAGTGAAGGGCTTGAAATATTATATTTTGGAAGGCAAAGGAGCAAGAATAACCTGTTCAGCAAAATTGGGCATAAGCTTTCAGAGGAAAAAAATAGATATTTAATGAAATAAAGGACTTTCAGGTATTCCTTATGAAAAGAGCAGAGCTGAATATAACATGTGGCATCCAAACACAGCACTCAAGAGAAACATTAAAAAGGCAAGCCTAAACAAGTAATCATAAAGGATTCAATAAAGTTTACCTGTTTACAATCTTACATGGGAAAATGACATATGTAACTCTTAATTATGTAACTTATCATTATTAGGGTACTTAAAAGGAGTTTACATAGACACAGGACATAGGTTTTAATTGATTATATTGAAATCATCTCCTCCAGAAATGAATGAGTGAAAAAGAGGGATGTACTTATAGAAAGGAGATGTAGAATGGAGAAAATTTTCCAACTTGCAAGGAATATCTTTTACAATGAAAGGGAAAATGGGAGAGGCAATATTTGAATCTTACATAAGAATTAATTTAAAGAAGGAAGAATCCATACTTATGCGCATACACACACATACAGTTGTGTATAGAAATTTAATTTATACCTTAGTAGAAAAGCAGGAGAAAGAAATAAAAAAAGGGGAGGAAGGATGACTAAAAGAAGGGCAGATTGATGGAGACTATAGTTAGAACTTTCAGGAGGGACAGAATAAAAAGAGAGAGGAAAAAACAAGAAAACAAGAAAAATGGAAGGAGATACACAGTAATCACAATTGTGAATGTGAATGAAGTGAGTTCACCCATAAAATGGAAACAGAAAGAGGAATTGATTGGAAACCAGAATCCAATAATAAACACACACACATAATAAAGGAAGGGCTAGATTAGAATCTAATATGCTTTATCTGAAGTAAAAAAGAGGATGAAGTAGCAATCAAGACAAAAGCAAACATAAGTCTAATTAAAAGAGATAATCAGGGAAACTATGTTATGCTAAAATGTCCCATAAACAATGAAGTAATATCAAAAAAAATTACAGCAAGTTTCTTTGATAAAAATTTCATTTCTCAAATATATATTGAGTATAGAATTGAGTCAAATTTTTAAAAATAAGAGCCATTCCTTGACTAATTAGTGGTCCAAGGATATAAATGTGCAGTTTTCAGAGGACAAAAACTATATAAAATTTTCTAAATCAATAGCTATTGGAGATATTGAAACAACTCTGAGATATCATCTCATGCTTATCAAAATTATAAATTCTAGAGGAGATGAAAGAAAAATTGGTACACTAATAAACTTTTAGTAGAATAGTGCACTGGTCTAATAATTTGGAGAACAATTAGAAACTATGGACAAAGGACTAAAAAACTGGGCATATCTTTTGAGACTAGATCTGTATCCCAAAGAGATAAAAGATATCTGTTTGTACAAAATATTTAATGCAACTCTTTTTTTGTGGTGGCAAAGAATTGGAAATTGAAGGGATGCTCATCAATTGGGGAAAGACTAAACAAATTGTAGAGATTTCTATCTAGAGATAGAAGATTATGGCACTATAATAATGATGAGGGAGCTGACTTTAGGAATAAAAAAATGTCAAGACTGATATCAGCTGATGCAAAGTAAAGTGAGAAATATTAAGAGATCATTGAGTTAAATGCTATCAATGTAGTAAATGATGATCAACTATGAAAGACTTAATTTCTTTGATCCAAATAACTTCAAGACTCATGAGAGAGAATTGAAGAATTCAGTGCAAATTGAAGTATAACTTTCTCACTTTCTTTTTTTAAAAATATGGCTAAAATGGAAAATTTTTGCATGATTTCACATGTATAATTGATATCATATTGCTTGCTTCTTAGTGGATGGGGGATGGAAGATTGGGAGAGAATTTGGAACTTAAAATTTAAAAAGAATAAATGTTAAAAAATAAATTAATTAAAATGTTAAAAATAAATAAAAAAATAATAAGCTGAACAAGAAAAATTTTTTAAAAAGAATAGCCACAGTTTGGGATATATATCCCCAGCTTTTACCACAGTGCTTAGGCATTTAAGCATTTTTTAAAAATGCTTGTTGATTGACTTCACTAGTTTATTGTGGGAGAAAGAGCTTTGAAAACCCTAAAGCATCATAAAAACAAAACTTATTATTATTAATTTTTCTTGGAAACTCTAGTCTATAGTAGAAAGAGTCTAGAATTTGGAGGGAGAAGACTAAATTTCAATCCCAACTCAAGTACTTATGATTTGTGTTAAAGAAGGCCAGCACACACTGGATGACACAGTAAATAGAGTGCTAGCCATGGAGTAAGGGAGTCCTGAATCCTGTAATGTTCTCTCTAAAACGTAATGTTCTCTGCTGAGGTTTTCTTGGGGTCTCTGGGAGCAGCCTTCCTTTCAGTTCAGTAATCCCCATAAGTGCAGCCAGATATTAAAGTCCAAATCCTTTATTGTCTCTTTCAAAATCCTATCTCCTTCACTTGGGGCTCAGCTAGTGTTCTGGAATCCTTCTGGAGTCTTGATTTCAGTGGAGAAGTGAATGAGGAGAGCCTGCCACCAAAATGGCATGAGATGGAATGAATCTGTCTGAGTCCAAGGGTTTGTGCTCCAGCCTTCAGCTTCCAGCCTTCTGTCCATTTGTCTCTGAATCTCTGAATCTCCCTGGCTGAGGCTTCTAGCTTGTATGCTACACACTGAGTATAAACCAATCATTATATCACTAGGAAACCATTATTTGTTGTAGGATTAAATCAATACTAAACTAGATTTAACCACTGTCTCCTCAATTCCACTTAGTACCTTATTTCAAGTTCTGGTCCATAACATCTCCTTGTAGGATTATATCAATCATATTGAACCCATGTTAAATTAGAAAAGTATTGTCTTTATCAATTCTGCTGACTTAGTACCTTGTAAGAATCCTTTGTTTCAAGTTCAGAGTTCTGGTCCATAACAGAATCCAAATCCAGTTTCAGGCTTTTATTAGCTATGGGATCCTTAACCTCTGTTTGCTTCAGTTTCCTCATCTCTAAAATGGGGATAATAAGGCTTACTTGCCAGGATTCTTGTGATGATCAAATAAAAATAATAATTGTAAAGTAGTTAGCACAAGGCCTGGATAATAATAAGTACTATATAAATGTTAAGTATTATTATCATATAATTATTATTGGAAATCAATCTCTGTGGGTTCTCTCATTTTTTTATCTATGAAATCAGGCATGCATATTCATGTGTATGTGTGTATGTATCCTTTTCAGTTTTAAACTCACAGTTCTTTTATTTCTAGCCTATTTAACTTTAATAGCAACTTTTAAAAATATTATTTAATTTTTCTAGGTGTCTCACTTTCTCAATTAGGCAAATGCATATCCAAATACAAATGCATATCCAAACTTATCCATATGTATATTAGTAGATTTACATAATAGATAGATCCTAATAATAGATCCTAAGCTTCTTGAGGAAAAGAGCTTTTATTTTTGTCAATGTATCTTTAATGTTTAGCATAAAGGTATTCTCATAGTAGGCACAATAAATGTTTGTTGAGAAAGAAAACAATAATAATAAAACAAAATAGGAATAGGAATAGGAACTGAACCTATGATTTTCTTAATATGGGGATTTTCTAGGTGAGCAAAGTCCCTCTATCTAATCTGAATATACCTGCTTTGAAACTTAGAGTACTAGTAAAGAGTTGCTTAGACTATTAAGAGGTTAAGTGACTTTAGAAATAAAATAAAATGAGGGGTTTGGACTAAATTATTCCCAAGCTCTCTTTAAGCTCTATGTTTCTGCCTAAGAACCAAATTGTAAGCCTTCAATACTTGTTGAATTAAAATGATCTATAATTAACTAACCATGAACTCATTATGTGAGTTCTACTAGAGGCATTTCCTTCCATCTCTTGAAAATCTAATCATTATCATGGACCTTCCTCTAAAAGGCTTTTCCTATATGTCCTCATCCTTTTTTCAGAACGTGTATAGACTTTTATCTGGGTTTTCTTTCAGTCTTTTCTTTAACTGTTTCTTCTCTTTTCTCTCTTCTCTCTGAGTCTTTCTCCTGGGAAAATGTGAAAGTGGGTCCTTTAAAAATATTTCTGACTGGCTGCCCCAAGGACATTCTCACAATAAATATATGATGCCAGAGAAGCACTCCTGTTGCCTTTGGTCAACCAAATTGTTTAGATCTGTAAAAAAATGCAAATCTGTGGAGTTTATGCCTTCTTATTTTATCTTTCAAGCCCTTCCCCATCCCTGCATATTGTATTCTGCTCCTAGGCACAGAGAGCCCTTAGGGCATTGAAACTGCACCTGGTAGCCAATGTGATTTAGTGGAAAAAGCAATGGTCTTAAAATCACAAAATCTTGGTTACAGAGTATGCTCTTATCCTTAACTGGATAAATAAATTTGGGCTTTGCTTCCTTAAGCTTCTGTTTCATTTGTAAAATGGAGATAATGATGTTACCTGCATCCCAGAATGAGAAAAGGACATGACCTTAGATAACTGTTGATACACGAACTCTTAAAATGATGAACCAAAAGTATATAGAATACCTAGAATAAAGGTTAGGGGAATCATCCTACAGCAATGAATTCTTATCCCCAACAATCCCTGAGAGGAGAGGACGTGTGTGGAGTAGGAGCTGTCTCTGGTGCTAACCCATCTTTCTAGACTAGTGATAGGAGCTACAAATTACCAGTTAAACACTTCATAGAGTGCCCTCAGAAAATTCGTATAGTACATGCATTCATCTTGTTGACTATTGATGTCTCTTTCTGTAGTATTCCTTTCTGCTGATGTTCTTTACCATTCTTCTCAAAAAGAACTCTTACTCCTTTTCCAGGTTTCATGCCTATTCTACCTCAATATTCTTGACAACACCCTACAAAACTCTTCCTCATGGAAACTTAGTCTATCCCTGGACTCTACTCCTATACTTAATGCACTGGAAGTACTCTCTGGCCCTGCAGCCTCTCCCTCTAATTGCCTGGTTCCTCTTAGAACTTCATTTTAAGATAGCCAAGACTACCCATGTCAGGTTGGGTTTCATTTACCTGCTCCACTCCCTTCAGTTACTTTTTACATATTATCTCCACTCCTTTTCAGAATATAAATTCCTTAAAAACAGGAGCAGTCTTTCTTTTAGATTATTTTGTATTTCAAGCCCTTAGCACATTGTCTAGTCCATAAGGTATACTTAATAAATGCTTGTTGACTTGGCTTGTAATCTCCTTAAACACGATTCTTTTTCTGACTTTGGTTAATTTCTCTCTGGGCCTCGGTTTTCTTTTTTGTAAAATAAAAATTTTGGGCTAGTTGATCCTTGAAAGCCCTTTAAGCACTAATATTTTATCATCTTGCATTGCTTCCCCTTTATCAATCCTATCCTCAGCTTTTGGGACTTGGATAATCTTTTCCTAGTTCCCCTGACATCTAATATATATGTTTCACATATGTATGTACATAGTATGTTTGTATGTATGCATTTGCTTATCCAGGTCTGTTCAAGTAGAACAGAGTTATGTATATGCTTAATCCTGAATACTAAGTATTTCTAAACTTATTTAAAATGTCTGTTAATGATGAGCTTATTCTCATTAAGGTGGTAATGACTGATGATGACTTCATTCACATTTTAACAGAGAATGGGTTTCTACTCAAACTATCATATTTCTAATAGTGGAAATTCAGAAATTCAGGAAGGCTAATCAGGGAAATATTTTTGGATAGTGGAGAGCAAAGAGAATTTTCTAGCCTTTATTTTTATTCTCCCTCCCCAATATACTACATAAGTGGCTACTGACTGTGCCTCTGTGTCATTCTAATTCCATTCAGATCCTCTGCCAATTGGTATTGAAGGTCCCTTTTTGGTGGGTACCACCAGTATCTGGATTCAGTGTTGAAAATAGATACATAAATAATCAGAGAAAAAAGTAGATCTACAGTTCCCTACTTATGGTACTTCTTATCTTTATCTGATCTACCTGTTCAATTTTTAAACTCTTGAATAAGAGAAAGGATTTATCTTGTGTGGTTCCAGAGAGTAGAAGGTACTGAATGGTAGAGAATTTAAAAATAATAGAGCTGTCTGAAGGTGGAACAGGTAATGAGTCTCTTGTCAGTGAATATGTTCAAAAAGAGATTGAACAAACCATTTGTCTTAGTTTGTTTCAGAATGGAATCCTTCTTCAGATAATGGTTAGTTATGATGACCTTTGAGCTCCCTTCCAACTCTTATGATTTTAAGAATCCATTATTATATTAATCTTTTCCTTGGACATAAAGGATGGTATTTCTTTATCCATAGAACTCCCCACTTTCCAGGCTGTCATTCTTCTATCCCTTCCCCTCCACACATATATCTTTTTCTGCTAACCTGTGGCAGCCAGTACTGTGACTCATATTCCCATCCCCACAATCATCTTCATCTCTCCATCACTCTGCCCTATGGCCTGACTCATTAAATAGTACAGATGGTAATGAACTGAATGATATAAAAATATTCTGGCCCTAATTATTTCAGGGAAGAGTTTGGGGACCATTAATCAATTATAAAGGGATGCCTTTCCAAGGCAGCTTGAATAGAATATGTTCTTCGTGTAGGGGGAGGGGACAGTTAGGTAAAAGGAATCTCCTGTGCCATAAATAGTTCAGATCAGTGAGATGATAAAATAAGACTCTGCAGTAGGTATAGAAAGGGGTTAGTGACTTTTACCAGTCTACTGTAATGTTGCAGCCTTGATTTAGAGTGTTTAAGGACTGCTGTTAGGTCCACATCCTCCTCCTTCATACAAAGTAGAAAGAAAACAAAGGTTTTTCATGGCTAATCCCTGAAATGAATAATTGATGACAGAATAGAGCACTCTTACAGAATTCTAAATCAGCCCAACACTATTCCCCTCCTCTTATCTATCCTTTTTTTCTTAGCTCCACCCAAGTCTCTAGTCTCCTTTTGCTGATTCATAAGATATGAGGTGGAAAGATGTTTTTTTATTTTTCAGATGGAGACTTTCCCGCCCCCCTCTCCCTACTCTCCGTGGCGCTACCACCTGACTCTGGGGAGTGGGAAGAATATGATGGGCAAGACAACGAGGAGGAAAATGTGCAAGCAGCTATAAATCTAGGCCAGGGTTCTTAACCTAGAAGCCTGAGAATTTCAATGAAAAAAATCACATTTTTTATTTTCACTGGCCTTTAACTGAAGTACTTCATTTCATTCAGTTATTTAAAAACATAATTCTCAGATGAAGTCCATAGGTTTACGCAAACTGCCAAATGGATTCGTGATATAGAGCTCCCAGTCTAGACAGATGGAGGTCTGAACCTTCCACAGTTCAGCAACGCAGCTGTATGTCCTCAAAATCTTAACATCTAAGATTTGGAAAGGCCCTTAGAAGTCACTTAGTTGAACCTATATTTGAATTGAAATTCCCTTTATAACATCAGTAAGAAGTGGCCATCCAGACTCCACTTGAACACCTCTAGGGAGGGGGAAACCCATCAAGACCTTAGGCATCCATCTGATTCTACTTTTAGATAGCTCTAATCAGGAGTGTGCTGAAACCAACTCATATAGACTCTCAAGAGCCCCGCTGGTAAAATGTCAGTTTGAGCATTTACACCTTAGAAATTGGCAAATAATACAAGCCAGGGTTTGATTTATTGTTTTGTTGATTGTCTAGACTTAAGAAAGTGAGGGAGAAAATGTTAATAATGCATATTAAATTTAAAAGTATGCATATTTTGGGAGAGGGGGAGACAGTATCTTGTTAAGCATTTATCAGAATACTCTTGATTCTAATTATCTGCTTATTTTTTCCTTTGGTCAAGACTAAAATTGCCTCTCTATAACTCTCACCTATTACTCCTAGTTTTGCCCTCTGGGACTGGACTGAGAAAGTCTAATTTCTCTTTCAAATATTTGAATACAGCCATCATATGCTCCCCACTCTTTATTATTCTCTTTTCCAGGTGGTAAACATCCTCATTTGTTCAAACTGCACATAACAAACAGTTCCCTTTGTAATTCTGGTGGTTCTCCTTTGGCCTAGGTTCAGATTGTTCTTTCCTCAAATGTGATATCCACTGCCAGGAAAATATTACAGCAGTTGTAGAATGGTCAGAGTCAGAATATAATAGGATCATTGCTTCCCTTGTTGTTATGCTTCTTGATGTCACATAAGATAAAGGAAGGAAAGTGGAAAGAGAAGGGAAGGAGGAAAGAAGGAAGGAAGGAAGGAAGGAAAGAAGGAAGGAAGGAAGGAAAGAAGGAAGGAAGGAAGGAAGGAAGGAAGGAGAGGAGGGAAGGAGAAAAGGAAGAAGGGAAGGAAGGATAAAAGCATGAGAGACAATCAGAGTTAAGTTTCCACAGAAGAATTAAAATTCAGTTCCTCAGAAACCTTGAACAGACAATGAGAAATAGTGAAAAGTTAAGTTTCAACAGAATGTTGTAAGCCTCAAGGTAATGTAGGATAATAAGTATCTTTGACAAATGAGCTTTCAGAAGGAGAAACTCACTTGGCTCCAAACTTTAGATGAAGATGTCTAGGCTAAATATTGGTTTAAACTGGTTGGGTTCAAGGACTAGGAAAAGCCTTTTCTTTATTGTGCTTGCTTAAATAAGCCTCATGTATGTAAGATGACTTATATACATAGAATTAGAACTTCATTTTTCCACTTTGCATGTATGACATGTATGGCATGTAGGACAAGGGAGAGAGAATAGTTTAGGAGTATCATATAAGAAGTGATGTAACTAAGGAGAACTGACCAAACCTTTCTTTGGGGAGAGGGAACTGCAACAAACTAATAGCATATAGTTTGCCTGCTTCTATACTTAGTGCTCCCTCTTGCAATTAAAGGGGCAGAGCCAATTTCTGGCCAGAAAGGTCCAATTCTTCTGAACTTTCTCTCTCAACAAAATTTCCTTATTACCTGACTTTCAGAGTCAGTTTGTTTCTAATGGAAAGAAGGAAGAAAAAAGGGAAGGAAGGAAGGAGGGAGGGAAGAAGGAAGGAAGAAAGGAAAAAAGAAAGGAAGGTAAGAAGGGAAGAGAAGAAGGAAGAGAGGAAGAACAAAAAGGAAGGAAAAAAGAGAGAGAGGAAGGAAGAAAGGAAGAGAGGGAGAGAGGAATGAACTTATTAAGCACCTATTACATTTAAAGCAGTGTACTAAGCACTTGACAAATCTTCTCTCATTTGATCCTCACAATAACTCTACAATTCAAGAAACAAACAGGTTAAATGACTTGCCCAGGCTCACACAGCTATATTCTGTGGCAGAAATTGAACTCAGATATTCTTGATTCTGTGCCCAGTGATACCACTTGTTGTACCATCTTGCTACCCATAATAACATTACATAGGACAACATTAAAGGTTTGTTGTTTTTTTTCAAAATACTTTTGATTCAATTTTAGTTAATAGGTCATTAAACTCCTCTGATCTTTTCCATAGGAATTATTGTTATGTCTCTTCCATTCTATCCTTATAAGTTGATTTTTTTCAGTCCAAGTATAGAATTTTACATTTATTCCTATGAACAATTTATTAGTTTGTCACATTTTTCTATAGTATTTTAGTTCATTTATTCACTCATTAAGCTTTTGGAATTTGCCTATTATATATTAGGAAGTTTTTTAGGTATTAGAGAAATATTGTAATCCTGTCATTCAACTTGTTAGCTTTCCTTTATATAGCTTTGAGTCATCTGTAAATTTGGCAAGCTTGCCATATATATGTTCATGCACATCACTGATAAAAAATATTATACTCTACTAGAGGTTTCCTTTCCAGTTGGCTTCAAGGATCTAGTCATTCAACCAGTTCCATATCCACTTAAAAGTACAATTACATAGCCCATACACCAGAATCTAACTGCAATGACAGTAAAAGACACTTGTTTCTTGGAAGGAAGGCTATATGGCAAATCTGAACAGCACACTAGAAAGTAAAGATATATAGCCTTTCTGATAAAGGTCCATATAGTTAAACTATGGCTTTTTCAATAGCAATGTAAGGCTCTGAGAATTGAAGTGTAAGAAATCACGGAACATCACAGAATCAACGTTTTCAAATTGTGATGCTAGAAAAGACCTTTAAGAATCCCTTGGACAGCTAAGAGATCAAATCAGTCAATACTTAAATTAATTCAGACGTCACTGGAAGGACAAATATTGAAGCTGAAGTTTAAATACTTTGGCCACAATTCATTGAGGAAAACACACACACACACACACACACACACACACACACACACACAAGACCTCTAATGTTGGGAAAGATTTCAGGAGAAGAGGAGGGCAGAGGATGAGATGGATAGCTAGTGTCATGGAAGAAATGAACAGGGGCTTGAACAGCCTTCAGGATTTTGTGAATAATAAAAGGGTTCATAAGGGACACAAAGAGCCATATAAGTTTGACTGAATGAAAAATAATAACAGCATACTATATGTAGGGAATTTCTATTCCCTATAATCCTAAACCCCCTAAGACTCTAGACAGTTTTATGTTTCCCAGTGACCCTGATCTCTGAGGGATTTTTTTTCCCTTGGCTTTCATACTTTTTCTCTAGGAATCTATCAGATGGTTGAGAAATGATGAGAAAGAAAAGAAAATAAGGGTCAAGTATACTGTACATGTCTATATGAGAAATACACACACAAAGACATACAGAGACACATAAATATGTGCTCCACTTTATAAGAATTTTATATTTTGTGCAGCGGATAGAGTATTAACCCTGAAATCAGGAAGACTCATGTTCCTGAGTTCAAATCTAGCCTCAGATACTTGTCAGCTGTGTGACCCCTGGGCAAATCACATAACCCTGTTTACCTAAGTTTTCTTATCTTTAAAATGAGCTGGAAAAGAAAATGGCAAACTGGTCTAGTTATCTTTGGCAAGAAAACCCTAAATGTGGTCACAAAGATTAGGGCATGATGCAAAAAAACCTGAACAAAATTAAGAAAGCATTGAAATTGGAGCTAATGAACCTGGTTTTTTACTCTTTGCTCTGTCATTTACTATCTGTATGATTTTAGGTAGGTCATTTCTCTCCTCTGTGCTACAATATACAATGGGAACTTTGAACTATATAATCTATAAGGTTCATTCTAGCTCTTTGATGATGCCTTTATTTAAATATTAATCTTCCCTTATATCCAAGGACATTAATGACAGCAATCATATTTACACCCAAAGCTATTAACTTGTCCAGTATTCTCCTTATTTGGTTCCCAGGCTTGAATTTCTTCAGATATCAGCACATAAACTATATAGAAATATGTGCACATGGATGTACATATATGTATATATTTTATACATATATACACATATGTGTGTATATACATATATAGATACACATCTACATAAACATATATATGCATGTTATATATACATGCAAATACACAAACATATTATATATAGAATCTTGTTATATGAACATATAATAGGATAATAATATCATAAGATTTGGATCTAGAAGGAATTTTAGGGGTGATCTAGTTGAAACCCTTCATTTTACAGATCAGGAAACTGGCCCAGAAAAGGGAGATAACTTGACCAAAGCCACAGACTTATACAACAGACAAACATATAAACATACATGTACATACATACATATACATGTATGTGTTGGAGCAGATCTGTGATTTACTTCTACAGGGAATTCCCAGTGGCAGACTGGTGCCTGGTACACTGATCAGTCCTTTCTCTTTCTCCATATCTCTCTGTCTTTCCATCCCCCCTTCTTTCCTTCTTTTCATCAACATAAGGGACTCCTTGGTGTGGAAACTCCTACTTGATAATCTTAGAGAGAACAGAGAGAATTCAAATGGTTTGCTTGTGGTCCCCTGGTCAACATATATCAAAGGCAGGACTGGAAGCTAGATCCCAAAGCTGGCCTTCTATTCCTAAACCAAACTGCCTCTTCTATCATAATTATATACATTATATATTATAATTATATAGATTAAATATACATATGATATCTATATATTTAAAACATGTCTGTTTACATGCTATAGATACATATATTTTATATATTATATTCATATATATGGTAGTTAACATTTATATAATATAAAAAAATTGTCCACTCATTTTTTCACATACTAGACTTAAAGATCTATACTCTCATATCAGAAATGAATATTTGAATCTGGGTGAAATAAATGAGTCTTTTAAGTTGGCTGATGCTAAAGACCAGCGTTCTCTTGGAGGACTAATTGGTAATTATCCAACTTGCAAGAATGCAGGACAGAAAATAGAACCTTAATTCTAAGATTCAAAATCTTGTATGCCAGAATCTGGTTCTTTGACAGGTTCTTTGTGTGGGTTGCCTAGAGAAATGAAAGACTTGATTAAAAGGTTTGAGAAATCAGCCCTTTCAGGACTCTCCAGAAGGTAGCTGGGTTGATCTCATATTCTCTAGTTAGTTGCTTACTTGGACTTACTAAATATAGCTGCCCAGCCCCAGCAGGTTGCTTCAGCCCTAAGGATGAAAGAAGCAGGATGATTATCTGCTTTAGGGATTGAGTTTGGGTCAAGAGATTCTCTTGGACTGTATTAGGTAATTGTCCTTTGGGGGAGAAGGTAGTCGCAATAGGAGTCTAAACCCGTGTTTATCCAGTCTTCCTCCCCATTGGAATTTGTATGGAGGTTAGAAATTAGATATTTAATTTGAAGGAGACTGACAATGGGATAGAGGGGAGTTAGGAGACCTAAGTTTGAATCCCTGGCTCAGCCCATTTTCAAGTTTGAATCATTTTACTTTCTCTGAATCTGTTTCTTAATCTAGATAATGGGGGTGATCATGCTTGTACTCTTCATCTAATGAGGGAAAAACCTTAACATGCTTTAAATTATTTTATTATTTTTTTGTGGGGGGAAAAAGTTAAGATCCAGAGAGGGAAAAAGATCTTGGTTAAGGTCATGAAATGAGCTAGAATTGAACCTATAAACTACTACTCCTGATCAGGATGCCTAGGTGCCTAGGCAGAATGTCTGCCATATTGACATTGGAATATTCCACCTTGTAGATTGTGTAAAATCATGAAATCATAAAAAACCCTAAAAACTAGAGCCTTAGAGATCCTTTAGGGGGCAATTTAAGCTGTCTCTAAATATAATACTCTTGAATATACCACACTGCTTCCACAAAACCCAATTACATGTATCTTTTAGTGTGTGTGTGTGTGTGTGTGTGTGTGTGTGTGTGTGCACGAATAAGAACAGGTGGCTCTTTTTCCTTCCATCCAATACAGAGATTATGGCTTAAATCTTCCTCAGCTATGATTTGAATGTAATAGGCACCATCACTGTCTACTGGGAGATGGGAAGAGCCATTCTTCCTTTTCAATCCATTCCATCCTATTTTCACTTTTCTTTTGGTGTAGAAGAAGCCTGAGATGAGAAAAGAAAACTCTATGATTTTTCTCTGCTAGGGTGAATCTTTCTCTTCTCTTCAAAGCAGGGCAGAATCAGCAAACAAGGATGATGGGTTCAGCCTCCTTTGACCTTAAGGCTTGTTAGAGATATTGAATCTGGCATCTTGATTCTGAATCTAGAGATCCTTGAGCTCCCAGAATGGGACCAACATTGGGCATGATTATGATTTCCCTGACTATCATTGTACTTGGCTTAAAAGCATCTGATTTCTTTTTTGTTCACTGCAACAGTGTAAGGAACACTTGGATATATTCTCTATGGGTTGAGAAAAATCTTCCACCAAGTCCAAATTATTGGAACTTTGAAAATAGCAAGCAAAATGTAGGGAGTGAACTTACCTCCAGTGGTTATAGTACACTTCTTCCTCTTCTCTAATCTTGAAATATCTTTCCTTCCAGTGCCATTTCTTCTAAGGCGTCCTCCCCAATACCTCCCTACCCCCTCACCCTCTGCCACCTCACCCCCCATCCCTATGCCCCCACCCACCCCACCTCCCCATCTGCATTCAAATTTTCCCAGAGCACTTTGCATTTTCCCTGTGTTTCAATCACATTCAACCTTATATCACATTTAATAATCTCTACCCACCCACCCCCATATTCACTCCAATCCAGGCTGTAAACTTCTTGAGTATAGCAACTGTTTTGTCCATTATTTACATTTTTGTGTCTTTGATATGTGGTGCCATGTCTCGAATATTGTAGATAGGTAGAAGATAGTTTGTTTAGAGATTTAGAGTGGGGTTAAGCTATTTAATGGATAGAGTGCTGTGGGGGGAGTCAGGAAAATCTCAGTCCAAATTCTGTCTCAGACATTTACTAGATGTGTGGTCACTCAACTTCTGTTTGCATCAGTTTCCTCATCTCTAAAATGCATGTACTAATAGCATATACCTCAAAGGGTTGTTGTGAGGATCAAATGAGATGATATTTGCACAGCATTTAGCATAAATAGTATGCTGGCACATACTAAGTACTGTATAAATGTTAGCTATCATCATTATTATTGTTGCTATTATTAGAGTCAAGGAGGTCTAAATTCAAATCATACTTCAATCACATACTATTTGTATAACCTTAAGCAAGTCACTTAATCTCTCAGTATCAGCTACTTCTTATATAAAATATGGATAATAATAATATCTATCTCACAGAATTATGGTGGGATTAAATAAAATAAGTGTGACATACATATAATAAATCACTTTGCATACTTTAAAGAATTTGTAACTATTATTGTTGCTATTGAAGAAATAGTTGGGGGGACAATTTCTTTTTTACTTTTTATCAAATTAAATGTTCTGAGATGGATTCTGTTTCAATTCTGAATAATGAATGAGATCTAATTGTTTCATGCTCCTGCTCAGTAAACTCCTTATGACTCTCTATCATTTCTAGAATCAAAGATAAAATCCTTTATTTGACATTCAAAGCCTTTCCTAACCTGGTCCTTCTTACATTTCCAATCTCTTTATATCCTATGTTCTCAACTTAATGAAACTGACCTTCTTGGTTTTTCTTGAACATAACCCTCCATCTCTAGATTGTGGACATTTTCGACCCTTGTCTCCTATATCTGGAATACTCTCCCTCCTCATCTTCATCGCCTGAAAAGTCTGGCTTCATTCAATTCCCAGAAAAAAAAAAAAAACTACCTTCTGTAGGAAATATTTCTTAGTTGCCCTTAATTATAGTACCTTTATCTTGTCTTATACCAAAATTTTTTTTACATATTGTCTCTTCTTGAACTTCTTGAGAAGGATTATGTTTTGCCTTTCTTTATATCCCTAGAATTTAGCATAATATCTGGCACATAGTTGATATTATTTTATGGCTGATTGACAGGATGTGACTAAGAGTTAGCAATGAAGAATAATTCTAATTTGTCCTGTTCTGATTTCCTTCCATCCCTGTGTTTGATGATATGATCCTGTGCAAGTCCTTTAACTTATCAGTCTATTTTCTTATCTGTAAAATGGGGATAATAATAGTATTTGCTTCATGGGTTATTGTATCAAAGGAGATAATAAATAGAAAATGCTTTGGAAAACACACATATATGCATATATATGTACAAAGATATAAATATATATATATATATACACTAATAATAGCATGCATATATATGTATATGCATGCTATTGTTAGTGATGATTGTTCAATTTCTTGGACTTTTATTAAAAAGCAGAACTAATGTTTTCATCATGCATACTCTATCACTGCAACTCAGAAAGAGGCATTGTGATCCAGGTCAAAGAATGCTGGAGTTGGAGTCAACAGATTTGGGCTCAGATCCTGACTTTGCTACTTGGTTATTTTATGTAACCTTGGACAAATCACTTCATTTCCTTGGACTTGCTTATTTGTAAAAATGGAGAGTAGATGATTGAATTGTGTGTGTGTGTGTGTGTGTGTGTGTGTGTGTATGCCAAAAATAATCATAAGACTGCATATATTTGGATTTGGAAGGGATCTTAAAGTCATCCAAGCCAACCCATGATTTTAAAGATGAAAGAAACTGAGGTCCAGAGAACAATTAAATGATTTGCTCAAAGTCACATGGATAGTATGTGCCAGAAATAAGGCTTAAACTTGGGTTCTCTGTTTACAGATCTAGTATTCTTTATGATGGATCAGATGTCTGCAATATGCTTAGCACAATGCCTGAAACATAGTAGTAATTCAATAAATGCTTATTTCTTTCCCTCCTTTCCTCTTTCCCTGTCAATTCTAAGTTTTCTTCCAGCCC
Organism: Antechinus flavipes; assembly: GCF_016432865.1. Classification (NCBI taxonomy): domain Eukaryota; kingdom Metazoa; phylum Chordata; class Mammalia; order Dasyuromorphia; family Dasyuridae; genus Antechinus; species Antechinus flavipes. The sequence goes on from NC_067401.1 coordinate 201,297,611, forward strand.
TAGTCTCTAAATATGCTTCCATGAATTTTCATCATATTCATACATTGCAATAGCTCTAACCCCCACCAATATCATATGTCAGTTGCTCCTCCAAGTGATGAGTCTTAGAGAATTTGGGTAGGCTCCTTCCAGTGGCAAAGGCCTCCTGGCTGTTCCAAGAGCAACACTTGATTTCTTGACTTTGAGCATTTTCCCACATTCTTCATTCTCAACTATACCTACTGCTTTCCTTGGCTTCCTTTAAATTTCATCTAAAATCTTACCTTTTACAGGGGATCTTTCCCAATTCCTCTTAATCTAGTACTTTCTCCACTTAATCAATTCTTGTTTGTCCTTCCTTAATTTAACTCTTTTAACTTGCTTTGTATATATTTATTTGCATATTACCTCCTTGTGTGCAAGGATTATCTTTTGCTTCTTTTTGCATCTTCAGGTACTTAAATTCAGTGCTTGACACTAAGAAGCTGCTTAATAAATCCAAAATTGACAGCAAAGGGAGTCTTTTAAGGGCTAAAGGCTCACATTGTTTAGGTGGTATGAATCACTTCTTCAAGAGATGGGCATATATGTAAACTTAGTGCCAAAGCTAGAAAAGGAACCAGATTACTTCTACTTATCCAGCAAATCTATGGAATCTAAATACATACTCCTTCAAAGTTTCAGACATAGAATAGGGAATGGTAGGTCATTCAACCTAAATTTGTAATCCACAATCCATGGATGCCAGATCTTTGCTTAGGCAAATCCCTTATCTTTCTCTGCTAGCCTTATAAAATAAAGAAATTTCATTATGTGGTCTTTCAGTCTATTCTAGCTCTGACATTCTATATTCTGAGTTCTAACAGAATATGTTCTAAAGTCCTTTTCCAGCTCTGACATTCTATGTTTTGTGTATTTTTAAGTCTCTTTTAGCTCTGACATTCTATGTTTCTGTCATTCCCCACCTGGCTTATTCCATTCAGTTGTCATCTCTGACTAATTTGAAGATGTCGTTGGAGTTACTCTTTCCTTGTTTTTTGTCACAGCCCACAGTGCTCTTAGAGCTCAGTAGCTGTTAATCATTTCTAGATGATTAATCATAACTGTGCCATCTTACAGTCTGGCTACCCTTCATAACAGTTGACTTATGACAATCCTACATATATAGACAGAGGGAGATGATAATCTCAATCTCTTCTTAGCATTATTTTGAATTCTAGCTTTTTTATTTACTAGTTGTGTGACCTTAGGTAAGTCATTTAATTTTGGGGGAACTGATCTGTAAAATGATAGAGTTGGAGTTGGTTATCTCTAAGTTCCCTCCCAGTTTTACAATTTATACCCTATGACTCAAGTACTATTTCTTTAATTGAATTATTATCATGAAAGGCAGGGTGGAATCATGGCTAGAGCTTGCTTTAGAATCATGAATATGTGAATTCAATTCTTGTTTCTGATGTACATTGTTTAAATGACTTGTGTAAATTGATGTTCCAGATGAATCTCTAAAAATTTAAGTTGCAAAAAAAAAGTGCTGATCCACAGAGTTTCCTCACCTGGAAATACCCTACACCACTGAAATCATCAGACTGACTGAACCAAATTATCATCATCATCATTATCATTATCATCATCATCATCATCCTCATCACATCATCATCTCCTCTCCTACAAGAAACATGATATAGGGGGAAAAAAGCATTGGACTGAGAGTCCAAGACATAAAGTCTGGTCCTACCTTTACCACTGAATCATTGTATGTCACTGGGTAAATAATTTTCCCCCCAAAATCCCAATTTTCTTCCCAGAGACTTGGATCATATTAAAGGTCCCATACAACTTGACCACAAGGTCCAAAGTGATTAATGACAGCACCATTTTTGTTCCTTGATGGGTAAAGCAGTAGTCCTGAAAGTCAAGAATACCCAAATTCAAACCTTGCTTCAGACACTCATTAGTTGTGTGACCCTGAGCAAGCCACTTAACCATTATTTGTCTCAGTAACCTCATGTATAAAATAAAGATAATAATAGCACCTACCTTCCAGGGTTTTATGAATATTAAATAAGCTTAAGATTGTAAAGCACTTATTACAGTACCCAGTACACAGTAAATACTATATGAATTTTAGATATAGTGAGGATTATTGTTGTTACATATTTTCCCAGGAAAGGATAATATTGATTAAAACCATTGCTATTAACTCCTATCCTGCTGAAAATACTTTCCACCTTGGGGAAAGGAGCCACTGTGCCTCCCCATTAAACAAGCCATTTGCCCATGAGCATTTCAGATTCACTGATAAATTTGATAATTGGTAACTACCTCCCCTCCCCAAGTCTACCCTATAGGTCTTTCTGTCTCCTCCCTCCTGCCATAATGCAATAATAAAAGATTATTGATTGATATTGATCTTAATCTAAATTCAAAAATAACCCTTCATTATTGATTGAATATGAAGTGGAATGGAGGTTAGTAAAAGAGAAATAAGAAACAAGAATAACTCTGAGGTTATGAATCTAGATGATTGAGAGGACGGTATACTTTTGCCAAAAATATGGTAGTTTTTCTCCAGGATTGGGGAAAAGGTGTGTATATTTCAGAAGTCATATTTTTTCCCCAAAAAATGGCTTGGACTAAATAATAGTAAATATCTAGTCTGTGATTCTTTTTCCTTAAGATCCAGATTTGAGTGGTGGGCACATGTTTTGAGGTCACACAACACACACACACACTCCTTAGAATCATAAGATGTTAGGGTGGAGAGGTCATCTGTTCCAAAGCTATCAAGTGCAAGAGTCTATGCATCATCCTATCCTGCTCCAGCACAGTAGGTAGCTCATTACTTTTTAAGGCAGCTTTATCTGTGTTGGACAGCTCCCACCTGTTAGAATGTATTTCATTACATTGTATAAAAATAAACTTCCTTGGAACTTCCACCAGTTACTGCCCTCTGGGGCCAAACAGAACATGTCTATTACCTCTTTCGCACAGCAACTTTTGTTAGATGTTAAAGATAACTACAAACCCCTCTTCTCCCTAAAGTCTTGTATTTATTCTATAGTTTAAATAACCCTGATTCCTGTTGGAATCTAAGATTCAATTTCCTTTTCTGTAAAATGAAAGGTTTGTACTACATAATCTTTAATCGCCTATTCCAGTTATCACATTCTGACAAGTGTATGACACAAAAGTCACAGAATACAAGAGGGCTGTAAGATGTGGTAGAAAAAAAGTGGGAGTAAAATAGATCAGGGTTTGATTTGCTCTGTTATTAGTTAATGATCTCTTTTGGGTCTCAATTTATCTATCTGTAAAAGGGGGTGACTGTACTAGATAATATCTTGGGTATCTTCTAATTCTAATATTTGTGATTTCACTCTAAATATTTTCCTCTATTGAAATCTGGTCAATTCTCTTTGGTCTTTTAGTACAAAGCTAGCTAGCACAGGGGAGAAAACTACCATTTCTCTTCATTGAATCTTAGTAATTTGGCAATTTTAGCATTGCATGTTTGAATATATGTAAGGTTCTTCTTTACCAGTCCTTAACAAACATACTTCTCACTTCAGAAAGCATCTGAGACTCAATTTCCTCCTCTATAGAGCAAGGGGATAATTTCTAATGTCTTTCCCTGTTCTGACATTCTTGAGCTCCTTCCAGATCTTACCATGAACTATATATTCAGTGCTGACCTTGAAATAAAGCATATAAGATTTCATCATAGAATGTCTGAACTAGGAAAAAACTTAGAGAATAGAATAGTGGAATTTAGAAGTTATAATGAATTACCCAACTCAAAAACCATTACTAAGTTTACCAGAATGTTGATGAGTAATAAACAATTGTTTAGAAAGGAATTAGGAAAGACCAAGTTCAAATCCAGCCTCAGATACATACTATGTGACTTGGACAAGTAACTTAAGCTCTGTCTGCCATAAGTTTACACAACTGCAAAATGTTGTGAAGGTCAAATGATATATTTGTAAAGTACTTAGCACGATGGCTAGTACTTTTGTTTAGTAATTTTCAGTCACGTCCAAATCTCTGTAATCCCTTTTATGGATTTTCTCGGCAAAGTGGTTTGCCATTTCCTTCTCCAAGTTATTTTACAAACGAGGAAACTGAAGAAAACAGAATTAAGTGACTTATCTATGGTCACACAGCTAGGAAATGTTTGAGGCAGGATTTGAACTCAGGAAGAAGAGTCTTCCTGATTCCAGGTCTTTATCTACTGTACCACCTAGCTGCTAAAATCCAAGGTAAGTTGCCCTTAATAAATGTTTGCTGAATGCACAGTATTTCTTCAGTGTCCATTATATGTAAAGAATCAAATAAAGTCCAACCTACCTCTGACCCTTTGCAGAACTATGGTTTTTGAAACAGTGACTTTCAGTCATCTGCTGCTCTGTGCTGTGACTGGCTGCATTAGCCCACAGCTGGGCAGAACCCCACTGTTTGGCTGAACTGCCTACAGAGGGAGACAAATTATTCTGAGAGATCCTGGAGAAGTGGGAATGAAGAATTAAGTCAACTCCTTCTCTCATAGTCTCTGCCTTTTCTCTTCACACAAGTTCCTTCTCCACCTTTTCAATTCTTCCTTTAGAATTTAATCTCTTTGAGGGCAAGAAGGTTATTTCTTATTTGCATACCTAGCCCTTAGCACAAAGACTCCCTCCTTGCATTTTCTTTTCTTAGTCTTACTTCTTTTCTTTTCTTTTTTTCTTTATTTGGCCTTCTCTTAGTCTACTTTATTTCTTCTTCTTCTTCAGTTTTTCTCCACTCACACTCTATGTCTTTTGGCAAAGGAACCAGCTTGGTTCAGTGTGGAAGAGCTGGCTTTGAATACTGGCTCTTCCATTTATTATCTTAGACAATTAGATTTATTGTTCTAAGCCTCGGGTTTTTTTTTTTTAATATGTCAAATGATGCTTTGATTATATGATCTGTGAGGTTCTTTCAACTTGAAAATCCTCTGTTACTCTTCACTTCTATTTCTCACTGTTTTTTTTTTTTTTTTTTTTTTTTTTTTTTACTGGATTAATCCTTATCTCACTGTCTCTATCCCCATGATCTTATCATTTATCATTTAGTGACCTTTATTAATTATCATCACTTAATGACTTCCCCTAATGAAACTTACAAACCTATGTTACCAGAATCCTGTGAATGCCAATTTTCTGGTTAGATAAAAGAATATATCATGATGCTTGGTATAGCTCTCTTTAGTATTGCCCCATGACGTAGATACTTAAAGAACATTTCTCGGTAGTATCTTCTCCAGGGAGAACTTTTTTTCATGGTATCCCTGCTCCTTTTAACATTTTTAAACTGTCCCGCTTCCCCTTGTCCCAGGGGACAATAATATTTCCCATCTTGTCCCAGGAGGATTTTCTCTCTTTGAGAAAAAAAAAAAAAAACAGAAATTAGGGTGGGGTTTTTGTGTCTTTAAGATAGTTTGGTGTTTAAAAATTGCAAAGAGGTTAATGATATAGTGTTTAGAAAATCATTATTGGAGTCAGGAAGAAATGTATTTGATGACAGAAATAATTTTTTGAGACTAAAATTTGCAGAATAGTTACTGATGTCCATTAGTAAATTTTCCTTACTGGAGACAAAGCATTGGAATTGTGGATCAGGATTTCCTCCTCAAAAAAACACAAAGAATCCAAAAAGGATTTTGGGAAAGCTTAGTACTTCCACTGAGGCCAGCCATCCCTTAAATTTTTTCTTTTACCAGGTTGTACCTTTAGACTTCACCATGCTCTAGAAACCTCTTTATTCAGAAAGATTACTTCAGCTCTGGAATTCATATCTCTGAAGTATTTTCAACCCTTACAACCCTCTCCCTCAGAATTGGATGATCCTTCCTAGAATTCTACTTTAGGAGGATATCTAAATCATAGTTTTTTTGAAGACTTTTTCTATCCTAGCCCTGAGCTGGATTCACTTGTCTTTTCCCTCTTGCCTCTCCTCTTCTTTATTTCCCCTCCCTTTTCAATTTCTGTTCATAAGTTGTCTTTCCTTATTAAAATGTAAACTCCTCTAGGAAAGGAATTGTTTTTTATTCTTTTTCTTTTGGCTGAATTTCTATCCACATGTTTAATAAAGTACTTATCACCTTGCTTTTGTTCAGTCCAAACCCCATTTGGGATTTTCTTAGCAAAGATGATGATGTGGCTCACCATTTTCTTCTCCAGTTCATTTTATTGATGAAGAAATGGAGGCAAACAGGGTTGGTTATGTGACTTGCCCAGGGTCACAGAGATAGTGTCTAAGACCATATTTGAACTCATTTTTTCTTGACTCCAGGCCAACAGGTGCTTTATCCACTGTGCCACCTGTTTACTTTCAGCACACAGTCTTAATAAATATGCTTGTTGACTGACTGAGTGACTTTTCCAAGAACAAGGCACAGTTACAGTTTATTGGGTGGTAGGAAAGGGATCAGACCCCACAATCATCTTGGAAGACTGAGATTATTTGAACAGTGGAGGAGCTCATTCATTCTTTAATTTTGGAGGAGGACATGAAGGATTATGTGAACATTCAGCTGACTACTTTGTCTAGGAACACTCTAGATATTAATGTCCATATTGTTGTCTAGCTTGTAGATAAAGAGGGAAAGCATGAAGTAGTTGAGGGCTCTAGACCCTCAGTATCTTCAGAGTTTTTATCTCAGAAAAGGAAAAGAAGCAAGCATTTTATTAAGCACTATTATATTTCAGGTGCTTTGCTAAGCACTTCAGAAATATTATATCATTTGATACAACTAGCCTAGGAGGCAGATGCTAATAGTATTCCCATTTTACAATTGAGGAAACTAAGGCAGACAGAAGTTAAGATTTGCTCAGGTCAGCAGCCACTAAATGCCTGAAGCATATTTGACTTTAGGTCTTCCTGACTGGAGGCCCATCACTGTATCCACTAAGCTATCTTGCTGAGGCAAAGGAAAATGATGAAGGCAGAAACCCGGTCTCTATGAGAGGTTTGCCTGTCATCCTATGGAATACAATGCTGCTGCACAGGAACATAGAGAAAGCAGCAAAATGTCAAACCCAGATGAAGTTGCAGGAAGAGGAAGATAAAACCAATCCAGTCAAATAAATGATCCCACAACATTAGGGGCATAGTGTCTACCCCCATTGTAAGTGCTTAATAAATGTGTTAATTAAGTGTACTGACCTTCAAGAAAATAGGTTAGACTTGGGTTGAGAAAAAAAAAGCCTCTTATATAAGTCCAAGGCTTTACCCATCCCAGGGAACCCCAAGGGACTCTAGGAAATGGAGACTCCAAAGTGCAGGAAGGGGTTAGTATATTTCTCTTTCATTCAGTACTGGAAGAGAAGTATGAACATTCCCTCTAGAAAAAAAAGCAAAAAGGAAAGGCATTGTACCACCCAGTAATAGCATGGAGGTAGTTTACTGTACTGGCAAGAGTACCAGTTTGGGGCTTAAAGATCAAGAATCAAATCTTGATTCTCCTTCAAATACTTCATTCTCCATGTGACTCTTTAACTTTTCTGAGCCTTGTCATCCTTATCATTAAAATAATTGGTGATAGGGTGGGGAAGAGGGAAGATTAGATTATTTCTAAGGTTCCTTTCAGCATGATGCAGAACCTTGCTGAAAACACTGATCAGCCCAGAAATCTGGAAACCTAATTATTATTATTTTAGCCAAGATGTTGGAAGCTTGATTTTAAAATCAAGCTTTCACTTTTACTTTTAAAAGTAAGAAGCAGTAAAAAAAATTTAAAACCATGAAAAGGAGAAAATTAATTTGTTGTTATTGTTGGTTTTTATAATACTTCTCCCGAGTCGTTGAAGAAACAGCCTGCCTGGAATTGATGCTGTTATGTAAATGTAGAAATCTTAAGTGTTTCCATGTAAGAAAGGAGGGTCTCTCCTCCTAGCCCTGCTTTCTGCTAGAATTCTGTAATTTTGAATGGCTGGTACTCATCCCCCATGTATGATGTTGTAAACTGCTTATGTTGCCTTGGAGTATGTCTCTACAGAGCTGTTGTCTGCAAACTGGCTTTTCTTTTGGAAAAATATTTTTGTTTGGCTTTGTTGCTTTTCATAGCAGCTGTTTACAGAAGCCAGAAGCCAAAATTCCAGTGCATGTAGGGATGACCAGAACCATACCCTGGACATCATAGTCATAGATAAAAGGCATTTGGGGCTTATGAGCACCAGAAACATGATCTGGAACTGGAGGATCTGATTTCGAATCTTTGTTCTGTTGTTTATTCTCTAGGTGATGTTTAATCTTGACTAAATCATCATCTTCTGGACCTCACATTCTTCTTCTATAAAAGAAAAAATTAGTTGAATATAAACACTGTGCAGGAAAGATCTGAATTGATTTTGTCTTTTTTTCTCCATCACAGTACTTGATATGAATAGGCACAAAATAGTTATTTCTTCAGTGGAGCTGAATTGCTCCTTCCACCTCTATTTTTTGAGTTCTTTTCCACAGAAAATGTACAGAAAAATTGTGTTAACTGAAGATATATCATCTATTAAGTTTGGGAAAAGATAAAAATGAAAAGAACTAGTCATTTGGAAATAAGAAACTACACATCTCTTTTCTTGGTGGAAATTAGGTTAAAGAGAAAAAATAAAAAACAAACAAAAGAATCCCAGTGTAATACTTACCGTTCTCTACTATGACTTGGAGGTGACTCTGCCTTAACTTTTGAGTCACTTGACCTCCATCTTCAGCCTTAATCATATCCCTAGACTATTGGAGTAATTCAGTCCTCAGGCTGAGAGAATATACAGATCATTAAATCCATCATCAGAAACATCAAGTCATCTTTGTTATTTCTCTTCCTCTAACTTGTACCTGTTCCTGGTGTCTTCCCTTGTTCCTTGCCATCAAACTCCTCCCTTGTTTAGTAAATAGTGTCTTACTGTAATCAAACCCTTAGCTCAGCAATGGACAAAGGAAGCTTAGAGAGAAGTTACAATGACAAAAGGATCCTGAAGAGAGTGTCTTCAACACGAGCCTTTGAGGGACACAAGATAGCTGTGGGCCAGTGAAAGACCATGGAGGTAAGTCAGATAAGTCCTATTGGGTCCCCCTTCCCTTCAATAGATGTTGCTACTCTGGGACTAAGCCCTGGTTTACCTGCCCTAGGTTCTGTTCTCCTATTAATCAAGCATTTTATTGTTGTTCAGTTGTTTTTCAAGCATGTCTGCCTCTTTTTGACTCCATTTAGGTTTATCTTGGCAAAGATACTGGAATGATTTGCCATTTCCTTCTTTATTTCCTTTTACAGATGATCAAACTGAGGCAAATAAGGTTGAATGGCTTGCTCAGGATCACACAGGTAGTAAGTATCTAAGGCTGGATTTGAACTTGGGAAAAGGAGTCTTCCTGACTCCAGTCCTGGCACTTTGGCGCCACCTAGCCGCTGGTTTAATAAACCAAACATTTATTAAGTATCACTTGTGTGCTGTGGATTGTAACCTATTGACTATAACTTTTTCCCTTATGTCTCATTCATTCTTCTTTACACTAACCTGTTTCCAGAACTCCTTGATATAGAGTATATTTTGTTGAACCTTTACTGCTTGTTTGCCTTCAGAGCCCCTTAGTGCTGTATCCTCTCTCTACCTTTTGGAACATCTACCAGCTTTTCCTATTCAATATCCCCAGTGACTCACTTGTCAACCTCAACCTTTGCCTGTTATCAGCTGTCAGATGCCCCTGACTATACATAGTATTAATAGAAAGAATATTGATTCTAAAGGCAGAGGACCTGGGTTCTTATTCCGGATCTGCTATTTACTGTGTGACCTTGGACACTGCTTGAAGACTCAATTTCTTCTCTATAATAAAGGGGTTGGACAAGATGATAGCTAAGATTCCGTTTAACCCTAAATCCTATAAGCCTGTGATTACACCACTGGGACCTTTTTAGGTTCCTTGCTCCATTCAGACAGATTTGTCTTGGTTTTTCATTATGACCATCCCCAGTCTGACCTATCCCATAACCACTCAGACGCTGATACTAGCAAAAAACGTATAATTTATATAGATACTTTGTAAAAGAATCTTTAACTAGGCATTAATTAAAATTAGAATGAAAAATTTTTGACATGTTTCTGTGGCTTTTGTTTATGCTTCCTCTTAATTTCCAAATAAAGGTGAGAGTGAAGAAGTCAGTGGAACTAAGGGGAAAAGGGTTCCCTTTGGTCAGAACTAGTGGGTAGCTGGAACTCCATAATTCAGGAAGAACTTGAATTCAAGCAAGTGGAAAACACAGTTGCAAGACCCAAAGCTGCTAAAGTTTCATTGAAGACTCTAGAGCCTTCACCATCCTGGCACTGGGGATTGATCATCGAACAACCAGTCTTTGCTCGATTGGGCTGGAGAAAGGAAGGAGAGTGAGGAAGGATGAAGGGAGAGAAAAATAGAGAAGGAGAGGAGAGATACAGGAGGGGAGATGAAAGGAGTGAAAAAGAATGGAAGGGAAGAAAAGGAGGGAAAGGAGGAAAGAGGAAATAGGTAATGTTAGAAATTCAGCAGGGGCACTTCATTTAGATGCTAAATTGGATCTACAAGATAGCCTTTCCTAGATTTCTTCCATTTTCAGGCCATCCAAGAAACTTACCCCTCCATGGACTTCATTAAGTTAGCTAATTTTTTTAAACCACACGTCAGCAAATAACCAATAACTTTTGTTTTACCAAAAATAATCTCTAGGTTTTATGATGATCTCAGGTCCAGCAATAGGAAAAAAAGGAGGAAAAGAGAATCACTGAAAGAAAGAATTATATGGGGAAAAGAAACAAAAGTGTTAAAAATGGAGGAGAATGGAAAGGGAGAGAAGGAGAGGAAAGAAAAAAATAATATAGACAAGAAGCAAGTAATAGGAGAGATTGTGGGAAAGTTATTCTATCCAAAGCTCAATCATAATAAATTAATTTTCTGAAATTGTATGTTCTCTGTCCCTCTATTTTCTCCATAGGGGATGTTTATCACTTTCTAGGACTATGGAAAGGAAAAATATGGATTTCAGCAAGTCTCAGTATTTCTTTTCTTATTTCTACCCTAAGTTCTTGAATAAAGGTCCTCTCTGGAAAAGAGAAAGCAAAGCATGAACTTAAGCTCCATTTTTCAGGGAGTTCCCAATAAACTAAATTGCAGCTCTGCAAAAAAAAAATTTAAAAAAATCTGTGACATGATTTGGGGGTAGGAGTAGGGAGGGCTGAAATAATACTGAAACTTTACTCTGAAGAACTGGAAAGTCTGAGTTCTAGATCTGGGTCTTTGTGAGCTTTACCTGTGACTCAATTTCCTCACCTGAGACATTATCTTCTTACTGAGGCAATTGGGGTTGAATGACTTGCCCAGGGTCACACAACTAGTACATGTTAAGTGTCTGAGACTACATTTGAACTCAAATCCTCCAGACTTCAGAACTGGTGCTCTATCCACTGCGCCCCCTAGCAGCCCCCAGATATCTCTTGAATGATTTACGAGATACCTTCTATGATTCTAAAAAGGTTCAAATTTTCCCCCAGACTTCTTTATGCTCCCTTCCAAACATATTCTGTTTCTCAAAGCCCTCTCTCCAATCACTCTTAGATTATTTAGGTGGAATCCATATATCTGTTCTGAGGACTCTATCTCTTATTCTCGGAACCTCACCCCCCCACCTCTGTGTGTGTGTGTGTGTGTGTGTGTGTGTGAGTCTGTCTCTCTCCCTCTCTTCTCTTTCTCCCCCTTCTCTCTTTCTCCCTCTCTTCTCCTTCTTTCTCTCTTTCTCCCTCTCTTCCTACCTCTCTCTTCTCTCTCTCTCTCTCTTTCGCTCTCTCTTTCTCCCCCTCTCTTTTCCTCCCTTCCTCTCTCTTTCTATCTCTGTCTCTCTTCCTCTCTTCTCTCCCTTCCACCCCTCCTCTCTGTTTCTGTCTCTCTCCCTCTCTTCTCACCCTTTCTCTCTCTCTGTCTCTCTCTGTCTCTCTCTGTCTCTCTCTGTCTCTCTCTGTCTCTCTCTGTCTCTCTCTCTGTCTCTCTCTCTGTATCTCTCTCTCTCTCTCTCTCTCTCTCTCTCTCTCTCTCTCTCTCTCTCTCTCTCCCCAACTGAAAAAGAAAAACCTTAAAAACCTATAAAAAGTACTCTTATCTCCCTCCACTGCCTAAACAAATTTAAATTTCAATTCAGTGACAAACTGGCTTTAACTTGATACGATATTTGAGGCTGGGATGCGTGGAAAAAATTACTGGGGTCAGGGAGAAGGAGGCTACTCAGCTCCTGGTGGGAGGAAGAAGTTAGTGACATTGAGTGTTAGGAAATTCAAGAACTCTCCTCTCGAACCATAGAAGAACTTTCAGTCACTCTCCCGTCATGGCCTCACTTTGGCCCCACGATTTAGCCCCGTGGGCACAAACTTTTTAATATAATATATGGTAATCCGTTTGGTTGTCTTTAGGGAATAGATTTAAAAAGAAAAGCCTCCCCCTCCTCCCCCCGCAAACAACAATTCATCCCAAAACCTCCTATACTTGGCATTTGTAATTAGAGAGCTCTTCCTCTCTAATATTGGGTTCCTACCAGATTGTAGTGCATTTCCTGAGGCACACCGGCTGAGCGGTGGGGAAAGGGGATCTGAACTTTCTGTGGAGGTGGCAGTAGGAGGACGGAATCGGGAGGGGATAGGACAGAGGTTGGAGGTCCCATATGTAAACGCCGCCCTTGGAAAACCCACAAAGTGCACGCAGATAATCGAGAGTTGACTTGATATATATAAAAAAGGGAAAGATTTCTTCCACCTTGTTGCCAGCATCCCACAGACTGGAGGAGTAGGGTGGGAGTGAGGGTAGGGAGGGGTCGGAATTGACATAAGGGAGAGAAAGGAGCGAGGAAGGGAGGTAGAAGGGGCTGCCGGACTCTCTCTGGACGCCACCGCCATCTACACGGTGCTCTCCATCACCCACTCGGAGCTGCCAAAAGTGCCCCTGGGCCCCACGAGGTCACTGTCCTCAAATTGCAGGAGCATGCCATTGACCGAGAGGCTGCGCCTGGTCCAGATGTTCGTCACTCTCCGCGGCGGGCTAAAACCTCCCTGTGCAGCTGCGCCCCCCGACGCCCCGGACACCGCCCCCGCCGCGGCAAAGTCCCCCATGTCAAAGGAGTGGCTGCGCCGCGCTTTGCACTCCAGCGGCAGCGGCAAGAGGCTCCGGGCCCGTGCCGCCGGCGGGCCCAGCAGTGGCTCGCGGTCTGAATGACGTCCCATGGCCCCGGCCCCGACCGGAGTCCTGGAGTCTAGAGGCTCCTCCTTCCTCTGGCACTTGAGGTCCAACGAGGCGAAGGCCCCCATGAGGCGGTCGAGGTTAGGTTTGGTGCGAGAGCCGGGCGGAGGGAGCCTCCAAGGGCCCCGGCCACCCACCCCGTCCGTGCTGCCCAAGGAGCTCGAGGACGAGGAGGAGCCACTGCTGCGCCCCAAGCCTCCACCACCACTTCTGATCCCCGCCCCAGCAGCCCCAGACGCCCCGCTGCCGCTTCCAAAATGCTCGTTCCTCATGGACGCCTTGGGGTGCACTTGCGGTGGCGCCCCGTTCTGTACCGCATTGGATGGTGGCGGCGGCGGTGGCGGCTGCGACCCGTTGGTTTGGGAGTAGACATTGCTGACAGTGGCAGCATTCATCTTCCCAGGACCCTGGTGATTGCACACCTTGTAGCGCACCATGAGGATGACGATGAAGACCAGCAGCGTGGCCACAATGATGCCCCCGATGACCAGAATCATTGTGCCTCCCAGTATCTGACTGTGCATGGACTGACACTGCGGATAATCAGCCTTGGTGGAGAATTGGGCGCAGCCCACGATGTTGGTGGCTGTGAGTGTGGTGGCCGTGTCATCCCACATCGCCAACACGCACAGGTCATAGCCGGTCCCCGACACCAGATTATTCACCACGAAGGCCTTGTTGGAAGCTGGGATCATCCTAAGGGTGCGTGTGGGAGGAGGGAGACACAGAGGGTAGGTTGGGTGAAAAGCAGAGACAAAGACAGTTAGAGAAAGAAAGAGAGGGAAGAGAAAGGGAGGGATGGAGTGGGAGAGAAAGAAGCAGGATGGAGTTAAGAGATAGATGCAGTGACAGAGACAAAGACAGAATCAAAGAAGAAAGAAAATGAGTGGAAGAAGCAAGAGACGGGGAATAGCAGATGAAGGAGCAGTGTAAGCACAGATGACCAGGGAGAAGAGCCAGAGATTGAGAGATGGGGGAGAGTGAGAGAGAGCAAGAGACAGAAAAATATGGTTAAGAGACAGAAAAAGACACAGTGATGAACAGATTGGGCGGAAGAGACAGAAGGATAGAGAAAAAGTGACAGGAAGAGAAGAGACAGAAACAGGAGGGCAAAGGGGAACATGAAAATTCAACATGGTGATAAAGACAGGCCACAAGACATAGAGAGATAAAAACAGAGATGAGGTGGGAGAGAGAAATGAAAAGAAAAAAGTAAAAGGGAGAGACACAGAGAGGATGTGACAGAAGGGGAAAGGGGGGTGGTGGGGAGAGACAAAGGAGAAAGGGGTTAAAGAGGTATTCTAGTCCATACAAGTTCCAACCCATTGCTCTTCCCCTCAGGGTGCTGGAGAGAAGCATTGATAAAAGTGAAGCTTTCCTACTTATCTGAGACAAATCCTCTTTCACACTGGAAGAGGAGATAGAGGTAGGAGACTTTAACTCAGTTGATAAGGAAGGTACTTCCTCTTGCTGAGGGCTGCCCTGACTGTGGGAAGAGAGTCAGGGAGCCAAAATGAAAGGAGAAGGTTCAGGGACCTGCAACTCCTCTACTTAGTTTAAGTTCAGTCTACTCAACGTTCACTCATAATCCTATATCTCCATGTCATACAAGGACAGCTAGGGAAAGAAAGTATTTTATGCATTTTAAAATGTGTTTTAGCTTGATGCAGTGCTACCCACTAATCTGCATTTTAAATATTAGTTGTAGTAATAATAGTTAATATTCATATAGCACTTTAAAGTTTGGAAAGTGCTTTACAAATATCTCACTTTATCCTCACAACAACCCTCGGAATTAAGTGATATTATTATCCCCATTTATATTTATTCCCCATACATGAAGAAATTGAGGCCAATGTCCAAGACAAGTTTTAGTTGTTTAGGATTCTGGGAACCCAAGCTCCATTTCTGACCTCAGTGGCCCAAAGCAGGATTGTAGACATATGAAGCTGAGGAGGACAAAATGGTCATCCTATCCCTCCCTCTGCCCCTAATTTATCTAATTTCCCCCAGGCTCCAATCTACTGCTGTTGCTTTACTGGTTTAGATATTTATTTATGCCCTTCTGTGCTACTGGCACCATGTTCATCTTTGTAAGGGAATTTAGAGAAAAATGTCCAAGTCCTTGCTCAAGAATTGCTTTTAGTCTCCTTGCCTCTCAAAAAGGTAAAATGGTCTCATAAATGAGCTGTTCTAAAGGGACCTTAGACATAATCTAATTAGTCCCCCATTTTACAGATGAAAAAAACTGAGTTTTAGAAAGAAGTAATGTCCCAATGTTAGAACCAAGATGTTTTCCAAGATCTCTTTGTTTCAATCTATCATCCTTTCTCCTGCACCACCATACTAATTGTTTGTAGACAAACCTGATCCTCTAGCCTTTTAAATCTTTAAAGAACCCATTATTTCCTGAGTAATCCTAAATGTCTAATTAAATTCTTGAGATGATCTCTGATTTCAGCTGGCATAAATTCAGATATTGTTTATCACTTTCCATATTTTATTTTCCTCCTCTTTAAGACTGGCTTTCCCTATCTTATTCAGTTTCTTGGTGCAGGTGCCAGTCAACTAATAATCAACATAAGGACTTTGATTTGTTTTGCTTCTGAACTAGGAAGATTTTTCCCTCTTTAAGGTAATCTGATGGCCACCTGTTCCCAACACATCACTATGTTAATGTAGAATTTAGTTTGGTCACATGATCTGCTTAGCCTACTGAAGCTCAGAACCCTTCGTGAATGTAAGCACTCTGGATCCTCCCCAGTAGCTGCAATTACATGTGTGCTTCACTATGCTAGTCCTTATCCAAGTTAACCTCTGGCCCCTTTGTGAAGACCTTAAAAAGTCCCACTCTTTTATAATTGCTATGTTAATTTATTGAAAACCATCCTTTTCCAATGATGAAATCAGATGAGAACCAAAAACTTATTGTCTCTTGGGATCTCCATATCTAAAGTCTGAAGGGGTAAAATGAGGATGAATACAAAAAAAAAAAAAAATCCAACCAATCAACAAAGAACAAGAACAACAAAAACAAAAACAAACAAACAAACAAAAAATCCAAGAACACTTTCAGGGGCTGAGCTGCTCTGTTTTATGAGAAGAAAAGACCAGGTATCTGCCACTTCCAAGAGGTAGAGAAGTTAAGAGTTGAATGGAACTGATGCTCTAAGTTCATGGATGGCTTCTGCAGAAGACTATGGTCCTTATTTTCTCTTCTTGTTGCATTCTGAACTTCAGCACATTTAGAGCTTCACTAACTGACACCTCAGGCAACTGAAACCTAGATATAACCTTTGAGCTAAAGCTCTGTTTCCCTCTCTCTAATCAAAGAGCACCTTTGCCATTCACTGACTGAGTGACCTTAAATAATAAATCTTGCTGGGCCTGGAAAAAAAGGAAGGATTTGGACTGGATGACTTTTGAAGCTCCTCCTGGTGCTAAATCTATGAACCTAATGGCTATGGGATATAGGTAATACAAATGTTATTACCTATCTCTCCTACCTCCTTTTATTTAGTCAATTCAGTGTAATCAAATTTTGAGTATTTATGACCATCTGGTTCTTTCCAAAAGTCTCCTAGTTCCTATTGTAACTTTGTTCCAGAGCTGGGAGAATCAGCCTTCTATACCTGGATCTGACCACCTGGTGAATTTAATCCTCAAAGCAGTAGCCAGGGTATGGAAAAATACCCCTTTCCCTTGTGCTCCAAGAAAGGAAAGGGCTCCATCAATTCCTGTCAACGGTTCCTCCCCCCAAACCTAGCAGCATAATTGATATATCAAATATGAAATTCTGAAGTCTGAAAAGTTCCACCTGGGAACTGGAGTGGAAGTTTGTAGCTGACAGGCAGCTATTGACAACCCATCAGTCTTGGCTACTGCAGCCAAGAGCTCTGAACACAGATCTTGCCTACTTCTCTCTCCTAAGTCACCCAGGGTAGCTAGATAGTATAAGTCTATGACTATAGGAAAGCACATGGAAGCCTTAACCTCTGTATTCCATATTGCTTGTGAAGGAGAAGTTGATGGTAGTTGAAAAAAGGACAAAGGTGATAAATAAGGCAGAATGATAGTGTTACTAACTAACATGAGATGCCATCTTACTAGAAAAGCCATTTGGGTTACTACTGTTTTCCACAGGACCTAGAAAATAGTAAGTACTTAAGAAATGTTTGCTCATTCATTCGTTCATTTATTTATCTATATATTCATCCATTCATTTATCTATTCATCCATCTGCTCATTCATCCATTCATTCCAATGGACCACATTGCTATCCATGGATTTGTGGAAATATTTACTTGATAACCACATGTGTAGTTTATGAAAAATACCCTGATGTCATTTATCCATGATAAATCTATCATATTGTCAGTAACTCAAGACCTTACTGTGTTCTAGGCATCTTGTGGGGTGGGAGTGGGAGAAGATTATATGCTAAATAGTGTAGTACAGATGACAGATGCTGTAAGATTTCATAGCAGGGGTATGTAAATGGTCACAGATGTCTTCATTAAGAAAGTGGGATTTAAACAGGGTTCTGTAGGATGGGTAAGACTTGTATAGAAGATCCCAGGCAAAAGGAACTCTGTGGTATAATGGGTCCCAGAGAGCAGCCTAAAGAGTCCAAACGTGTGAGCTTAATTAAGACCTATCTACAATATTTACTAGCTGTGTGAGGTAGTCTCTGAATCTCAGTTCCTGTAAAATGAGGACAATATTGGCAACCTAACAGTAGGAAGACTTGTGGATCCTAGTATTTGCTGTATGACTCATCTGACCTTGAACTCTGATTAAAAAAAATATTTCTCATTGGGAGTTTCCTACATAAGTGAAATTACATGTTGAGTCAAAAAAAAAGTAGTTGCTTTTCTCTAGTAACTACTGCTTTATGGAATTATTTCAAGGAAAGTGTTTTGTAAACTTTTTGAATAGAATCTGTGATCTTGTGATTTCATCTGTACACAGCAGTACTTCAAACTTTTGTGATCATAAACCCTATTAATAAACCCTACTAAACCCTAGCAGTAAATCATTATCCTATTAGTAAAAAAAAATACACTAATATAATACTTGTATTTATTTGTTTAAGCAATATTTATGTACTACTATTCTAATAATTATATACAGCATAAAAAAGTTGAGATAAAGATATAATATTTCTTCCTACAGGCAGTGAGGAGGTACTGGAGTTTACTGAATAAAGGAGTGATGTGGGCAGAATTACCCATTAAGAAAACTACTTTGGTAGTTTTCTGTGTGGGGAGAAAGATTAGAGTGGGAAAAGACTTGAAGTATGGAGAACTATTAACAGGCTATTGCAGTAGGTCAGGTGAGAGGTGATGAGAATCTGCACTTGAGTTGTAGCTATGTGAGTAGAAAGAAAAGTTCATGGACATGAGAAGTTATAGAGGTAGAAACAGGATTTGACAAATATTTGAGTATGTGGGATGATTAAGGATGAAACTGTGATTGCGAGCTTATTATACCTAAGATGATACAGCTATGGAGTGTGGGATGGATATTTCAAGTCGTACCTTCCATCTGGAAGGATGATGATGATTCCATCAAGAAAAATAGGGAAAGTTGGAAAAAGAGTGAGAAGATAATGTTCTGTAGGTTGCAACCTATCTGTACCTGCTCAGCCAATGGGACTTATTCTATCTAACAAAATCAAAATTGGAGTAATCAGGTGAGGATAGAGTAGGGCTCTTTACCACTATTGACACAGAGAGCAGAACTAAGTTCTAACTAAGAACTAAGATTATAACGCCAGCTGAGAAGTGTTTTGTTTATATATGAGATGATCTGGGTTATAGGATTTGGGTATACTGAGGGAAGGTCTTTTTAAAAAATCCCAATTTGATGTAGCTACAGATATGGGTTGGATTTAGGTTATGATTGTTCTGAAGAACATATCCTGGGATGGAAGTGGATCATTTATAAGTGAGAGCTTACACAGTTATTGGAGGGGGTTGGAGTGAGAGAATAATATGTGGATAATGATTGAAGGTGATGGTGTGGTTTTATAACAAGCCTTTTGATAGAACAGAAAGTCTGAGCTGAGACCCATCTTCCTATCATCAAAATGGTTGATCACAGAACTGTTGAGGTCTTGTCATCTTTGTCTTCCTTCCATTCGCCAGATTCATCCTTCACTTTGGAGACAATTTGTACAGAGTATCTCTCTACCAGGACAGATTGGTACCTTCTCTGAAACGTATGCGTCAAGAGATTTATCCAGTCACAACACTAATATATATCAGATGTAGCATACAAATCCAGGTCACCCTGATTTAAGTGGAATAGTGGATAGAACACTGGGCCTAAAGTCAGGAAGTCTTCAAATTCAACCTCAGCTCCTTACCCACCATATAATGCCAGGGAAATGTCTTTAATTTCTCTCAATTTTTCAATCTTATTATCTCAAACATCATACTCATATTTCCTATTTCTTAGGGTTGTTGTGAAGATCAAATGAGATAATAATTGTAAAATGCTTAGCATAGCACAGGGCACATAGGCTATACAAATGCTAATTATTATTATTTTTTTAAATTAATGTCTATTATTTTTAAAGGTTTTGAGGGGCAAAAAGAATAAAGAAGCTAAGGAGATGGAATTAGCTTCATCATTTCATCACCCCATTTAACATTCTGAGGGAAGCTAGATCTATCCTAAGAATCTGCCTCAGGGATGGGGGTTTCACAGACCCACCTGAAGGATTTCTATCCTTCTCAGTGTGTGAACAGCATATCTGGCCTCTATTCCTATCAACTTTACCAGAGTTAAGGAAAGAGTGTAATCAGATCAAGACAGAATTGTGCTGAGCTGCTAATGGGAGGTGTAATCTGCTTCAGCCAATTGTCCATGGGGTGGCTGGAAATGATGCAAATGATGAGGGGTCAGGCCCTGAAAGGCAGGAGAATTCAGATTTTAATGATAATTAACCTAGGGAAAAAGGAGTTGCCATCCAAGAAGCAGTGGAGAGAAAAAAGTCTAATTGTAACTACAATGGCCTTGTATAGAGAGTGCTAGAGTATGTCCACATGCAAGGTTGTGCTGGACTGAGCTGTACTTTTGCAAAGTGGTGAAGTCGGCAAAGGGCCCTGCTTACTTTTCAGTCACATCCCCTTGTGTATCTTTTGCTTTTTGCCTACTCTGGGGGCCGGGAGAGCACTCACAATGACCAGTTCATTACCTCACCAGACTTCTCCTCCCAGGCAGTGCCTGTGATCAAGTTAAGTAGAACAGCATCAATTAGTATAGGTCAGGGACTGTGCTATATCAATACAAATTCAGGGGTGGGGAGTATGTCGGAGGAGAGGAGGAAAGAACCAGGGCAGGCGTAGTGGTAAAGTTCAAAGAATGAAGAATAATTGGGATCTTCCCCATGATGGAGAGAAGAAATTCATCAATAGGAAAAGGGGACAGGGGGAGAAGAAAGCTGATTTAAAATTCTCTTTCTGTCCTTTCTTCTTTCCCTAACAAGATTTCCATTCCTTTACTGCACATATTTAGGCTCCTATATCTCTTGACAAAAGTAATATAACCTAGATCATACTAAGATATAAACATCACATCTTTTATTACATACGTTTAACCATGTCATTTCTCTAGCTCAAGAGCCTTTAGTGCCTCCCTATTGCACAAAAAACAAACTGCTTTGGCTCATATTTAAGATATCCCTAATTTGGCTCCAACTTGCCCTTAATCACCTTCATTTCACATAAATTTGCCTTATATGTCCTTGCCCCCTAAAATATATTGTTTCTCTGATCATCCCTGCTCTTATGTGCTTTTGTGCATTTTCATGGCTCATTTATCATGTCCAGAATACATTTCTTTCACAGATCTAGATATTAAAATCCTTTTATTTCTCTAAGACCCAGCTCAGGCCCCACAACTGCCTCAAAGCTTTCTAGAATCTCCCTAGATAAAATGCTCTCTTCTCCCTCATCAAATTTTCCTGTAGAACTTTTCCTGTTTTTTTTTTTTGTCCCCTATCACATTCTACTTTATATCATACTTATATGCACTAATGTAGCATCTCCCTTCTAGGTGACTCTGAAATTAAAATTTTGAAAGACTATAGTATCCAATGACTCATAGTCAAAAACATAACAAAAAAAATCATATTCAAATTCTGGCCCTTTGTTTCAGAGAGATAATTAAGGTCATTAAGAGGACTGTCTGATATCATTGTGTCAAAATTAAACAAGATTACTTGAAAGATAGAAAATCCAGCTTACTTCTTTCCTCTTCAATTCTGGGTTCAATTCATTGTCTCTTTATAGTATGTATCTAAGAGATATCTACTGATGAATTAACTCTTGAAGCAGTCCAAGCAACTGCATATCAAAATCTGGACAATTGGCTTTCATTATCCACTTGATTATGGTAAGAATTCCACACCAATTCCTACTCAGATGCATCATTATGTATTATGGGTGGAGGTGGGCTTTAGATTTTTGAAAGATTTAGTACTCTCTTGCAGATTCTAACATACTAAAAGGACTTTAAGTATGTTTTGAACTATAGATATTTTCTGCTTTCTGAGGACCAATTTAGTAGACAGATTCTGTATTGACCAATAGATTGACTACTTGGTGAGAAATTCTTTGGCAAATCGTTAAACAAAGAAAAATATAAAATGGTCCCTGGGTCTGTACTTCAGAAGTAAAGGTGACAGAGTGTCAGAAAATGGGGCAGAAGGTTCCAAGAATCATAGTTAATAGACCATCTATAAACATTAACATGACTGCTGTAATCTAAATGTCAGACCCTTGGCCAAGGACCAAGGGAACACATTACTGAAGGAAGATCAGTTAAATTATTTTGACATGCTCTCTATAAATGAAATCAAAGGACAAAAGGAATTTACTGGTAAATAGAAGGATGTCTCACAGATTCTTCTTAGTGAAGAAAACAAAGAAAGTGATAGAGTTTGTTTTCACTGTATATCCATGGGCGATTGTTGTTCAGTTGTTTTTCAGTCCTGTTTGACTTTTTGTGGGGAGGGGGTTTTCCTGCAAAGATACCATAGTAATTTTCTATTTCCTTCTCTAGCTCATTTTATAGATGAGGAAACAGGGGCAAACAAGAGTAAATGACTTCCAGAGTCACATAGCTAGATACACAATGTTTGAGGCTGGATTTGAACTCACAAAGATGAGTCTTCCTAACTTAAAGCCTAGCACTCATTCCATCATACTCCTTAGTTACACCCACAAAAAACATCATTTTTTATGGTACATTTAGTCATCGCATACTATAGTGCTCATAATGACTATGTGCAAAAAGAAAATCAAAAAAATTTTTGCTCCTGTTCTAGTATCTCTAACAGAGGATAAAGAAATAAAAACAAATTCTGTAAAGTACTTGATAAAATCTTACACATTAAATCAATGTATACTTTAACATGATAATTTCGATGCAAAGATGAGGACAGCAAAAATGATTAAGAAATATGGTTCAAGAGTAAACAACAAGAGGCCAAAGATTTATTGACTACACAGAAGACTCATTCCTTTATAACATTAATATTTTCTCCAAGAAAATAATTGGAAAATGCAAGACATGCTAAGCACCAAGTAATATAATAAAAATAATGTAATTATATTTTTAACAGTCAGGATTTCTGCCTAAGTCATTCATGAATCTGTTATCCATGTATAGTCAAATTCCTTATTTGTCAAAGCAAAAATATGGGTTGATACATGGTTAGAAAAAAATAAACATAAGAACAGATATGGCATACAATTAAAATGACTTCAACTTGACCTATTTAAATAAGATAATGATATCTCCCTCATATGGAAAATAGATGGAGGAAAGGCATTGACACCATTTTTGACAAGTTCATACAGAAGTTTAATCGATGTAAATTATCATAATGAGACCAAAAGAAGCTAAAAAACATCTTAGTCAACAAAGTTTTGACCTATTTCCCAAGCAGATATATGTAAAGCAGTGAAGGAGAATACTACTTTAGAATGTAAACTCATTTTAAAATTCCTACCAAGCACTAAAAGCTTTAAATTAGCTTTTTAAAATTAGCACTAAGAATCACCTCACAAAATATCAAGAAACAGTTAAAGGGAAAAACAGTTTAAATAAAGTTTGAGAAATCCAACTAGGCAGAGTCACCCAGAGATTATTTAAGCACAACACTAAGCGGACAAAATCCAAATGAAAGACAGGAAAGATCTTCAAAGATTTCAGAATGAACCTTACACCACTGAGGACTGTGGGAGCCAAAACACTTAGATTCAAACATCATGGTCTTGGATGTTGCTTATAGAGAAAGCAGAAATTCCACTGAAAAGAACAAAGAAGGGAAAGCAGCCAGACTCAAACAAATATTCAAAGAGGAGGTCTTTGTTAAAGGTGGCACAATTTTTAGAGCATTGACAGATTTTCAAAGTATCTGAAGGAGGGGAAGATATTAGAGGTATAGGAAAAAATATCTTGGATCTCATCATTATCCCCAAAAGTGACCACAAAAAAGTATGTCTACTTTATCTTTCTATATAAAATGTGTTGAGAATAATTTGTATCTACCTTGAGGGTATCTTTGATGAGAGTATTAGAAGGAAATAGGTGAGCTTATCATAAACAAGATTCCATAATTTATCTTTTTTTCCATCTACAATTAGCTGAGAGAATTAGATGAGTCATATATTCTGGCACAGTTCTGTAATCTCAGCTACCAGAAGAGCTAAAGCTGGTGGACCTCGTGAGCTCAGGAGTTCTGACATATAGTAAACTAAGCTTACTTAGTGTTTGCACTAAGTCTGTCACCAGTATAGTAAACCCCAGGATTCATGGGGCCACTAGCCTGCATAAGGAGGGGTAAATAGTAGAGTTTGGAAATGGAACAGATTGAAGTTTCTGCACCAATCAGAGTGGGACAGGGTCTGTAAGTAGGCATTGCACTGTCCAGTTTAGATAGGATAGGGAAATTCAGTCTTAATTTTTAAGGAAAATATAGAGATTATAAAAATCCCAAAGTTTGTCAACTATAAAATAAACACACTTTCAAAGTCTTTCCTTCAGCAGGGCATTTTTCAGAATGATGCAAAATTGAAAGATATGAAAACAGATATAATTTTGTTTAATGAGTTTCTGATCACTTGGAGAAGTAAAACCTAGAGAAATAAGTTTACCAAAGGCTGACCATTATTATGGAGAAGATACAGCACAGAATTCAAGCACGTAACATGGTATTGAACATATCAGATCCAAGATCATTACATTAGATAAATAATCACTTTAAAGAGTTTAGACTAACAATACACATGGGAAAAATATAAGTAAATAAAGAATACCTATTATTACAGACTATAATATGCATTTGGATAGACAACTTCTAGAGCTTGTGGATCAATATTCATTTTGGATAGAAGATGCAAATGTACAGGGGACAAAATTGAATTGGGAAAGGAAAATTGGCTGGCTCATTTTGGGAAGATTACAAAGGTCTGACTAAAACAAAGACCCATCTTTTCAAGATCAATATTCTTTCCCTGTGTTATTATATAAATGCAAGTCATAGAACAATGCAGTGACCAAAGAATGAAAGTTGACGATTCTTCCAAAGGAAAGAAGGAAGCAATTAAGCATTTATCAAGTGCCTACTATGTTCCAAGCACTGTGCTGAAATCTTAACAAATATTATTTCATTTGACCTAAGCAAGTCACTTAATCCTGCCTGCCTCAATTTCTTTATCTGTGAAATAAACTGAAGTAGGAAATGGCAAACCATTCTATTAATTTTGCCAAGAAAACCCCTACTGCCATCATGAAGAGTCAGACATGACTGATCAACAACTGAACATCAAGAACACAAAATTTCATATATACATGAATATGTATTTAGATAGTATGGAATCTCAGGGGAAAAATGTCCAGTAGAACAAACCTCTTCAGTGCCTTCTCCCTCTATTTTCTTACCTTTTAGAAATCTTCCTTCTCTTTCAGGCTTACCCCCCCATCCTCTGAAATTTGCTCTTAGGTCATAGAGTGACATTCCTTAAATACTATAAAGCTGGAAGGAACCTTAGGTGAAAGGTCTATGTAATCCACTCTCCTGATTTTATAGAAGAAGAAATGGAGGCTCAAGGGAAGATCAAATAACCTGCCTAAAGTCATACCAGTGGGCAATGTCAGAGCCAAAGTTGGAACCCAATTCTTCTAAAAACAAATTTAGCACTCAGCCCACTGCCTCTCAGGTTGAAGTTTGTAAAAGTCCTTCATATTTCCTCTCATACATAGTGTCAACTTAAACCCAATCCCTAGACTTCTGACAGGAAGAAGGCTTTGTTCTTCACTAAAGCATTGTGGTCACCCAGGAGTCTGAGATGGGAGGTATTATTTCTGCACCCCCTTATCCTTTCTGATATCTCACCACCTACTCCACTTCTACCCAGGACTGGCCCTTGTGTGAAGGGGCTGTGTGTATTTGTAAATGTGTAGGAGGCTAAAGGGGTGTGAATTCATTTGTGTGAGTGTAGGACTGTGGGCGGATGCATTGCATTATTGTGTATATAAGTGGTCTAGCATCTTGTTTTCTGAAATTTTCCAGTAGAGAGAAACAAGAAGCAAATCTTCTGTCTGTGTTCTTGCTTCCCTGCCGTTAGCCTTCCTTCTCTGCTTCTCCTCCATCCCCAATCCACACAGAGCTCCTCCAGTTCACACTAAGGCTGGGAGATCAATTCCTGCCTGGAATATTGATGAGTATTTGATTATGCCGGCACTAGCCATGCTGAGAGGGACCATTCCAAGCTTTACTAAATTCCAGCTTGGGCTTCCTAGCTGGTCTTATATTGTTATTAAGGCTAATTGGGAAAACTCCCAGCTCTCCAGCTGGCAACTGGACCTCAGCATCTGGTAAAAATTAGACTGTAGAATACCACCTTCCCTTTATTATCCCACCTCCTTCCAAATCAAGAGTCTTTGACTCTGGACAAATCTCAAAGAATTTTGTAGTATGCTGAAGAGGACATAGTATCTGATCTGTAGAAGCTCATAGAACATCTAGTGAGAGAAGGACATGATAAGTAGTAACATCTTTTCACAAACACCCTTGAAAGTTATTTGCTCATAGGAAAATTAATAATTAAAACCATCATTTAATTTGTTCTTCATGACAACCATATAATACTAAAAGGGAAGCTATTATTATCCCTATTCTACAGATGAGGTAACTGATGCTCATAGAGTTTAAGGTTATTTGCCCAAAGTCACCCAACAAATTATTGATAGAGTTGAGAGTGTGACTTACCACTCCTGACTTCCCCAAAGACCAGAAGGTCTGCCTGGGTTATGTACCCTAGCATCTCATTTGCCTTCCAGTTCCAAAGCTGAAAAATTCTTCAAGATGATTTAAATTTCTTTTTGGAAGAACTGAAGGACATTGGGAAGGGAAGGTTGTTCTTTAATCGTAAAAAGGACAAATTTATTGTCCTTACTAAACCCAATTAAAAATATGGGGGCTATCTTTAAGGTTTTTTTAAAATTGGATTTAAATATGGGAGATTGCATCTGACAGGAGTCAGTCAAATGCTTCAGTAGATAAAGCACTGAGCCTAGAGTCAAGGTCTGAGTTCAAATCTAATCTCAAACATTTACTAGCTATGTAACTTTGGGCAAGTCATTTAATCTTAACCTTATCTATGTTTGAGCTTCCTCCTTCCTTCTGACCCTCTGAAAAAGGGAGGGTCCAACAGTATGTGATCTTTAGGGTTCCTAACAACTCCAATGAGCTATTCTTTGTTTCAGTGTTCCCTTGGTCCTCGAAGTTACATTCAAGCTTTAAAAAAAAAAAAAAAAATTACCCCGCTTCTTTTCTTAAATCAAAAAGCTAGTTTTGTCTGTTTTTCTTAATGAAGCTGCTTTTCAAGCAACTTCTTCTAACTCTATAGGATGCCATGGTCTTTTCCACAAGTCTCCATTCTCACTCATTCCTATCCTTCTCTTACTGACTGCTCGCTTTTCCCTGATTGGATATGTCAGTTCCACCTGCTAGAATCCTTTTGTTTTCTGACCCTTTGCATTTAGGGTCACAGGATAATTTCTTCCAGTTTTAATAGTCTAAGAGTCCTTCCATCATTTATGCCATTGACCCTAGGCCCTAACCATTCCTCTATCCCCTACTCAATCCCAGTCTCATTGCTTAGTGTAGTACTTGGTATATAACAACATTTACTGAATGATTGAATGATTGATGGGTGGTAGTGGTAGAAACTTGGTCAGAGTCTGTATTCTTGTCCTAGCAAAGGGAAGAGTTAAAAGGGTTGTAAACTTTCTCTTATTTTACACACACACACACACACACACACACACACACATTCACACACATACACACACACACTCCTTTGTGTCTAATGGTAGTTTTAGGGCAGGGTGGGAGGGAGGGGGAAAAGTGCATAGCTGAAAACAAATGAAAACTTAGAAGCACAGAAAAACAGTGTAGTTTTTAAAAAATGTGTATTACATAGTTTTCAAAAAAAACTAAACTGAAATGGAAGGCCATGATTTTACACTGATCCTTGCTTTATGTTGTGCTGTGTACATGGAAATGCACTTTTTTTTTCTTTTTTGACTTTTTGTCTTTAAGCTCAAAATTAATAAAAATTTAAAAAAAAAGAAAAAGAAAAAACTTTCTCTTTAGGTCCTGACCCTCACTCACCCTTCTCCCTGCCTTCACCCTTTGCCTTCAGCCCTCATTATTACCCATTTATAGCTACCAAACCCTCAATAAAGCTTCAAGGATACTTGACTGGCAGGAAATAAGATTATGACTGCTTAGGGCTCACTCCAGGATGCCCATTTCTGAGACAAGGATGTTGATCATAAATGGGAAATTCAGTTGCATTCATGCATCTAGGACAGATAATTTATCAGTTGATACATCATCAATTTGACAGCAGGGTACTGACTGCTGAAGCCCAAGGTCATGCTAATGATTTGTTCTCATACTTTTGGGAGCTCCTCATTTGTTGCATTGGAATAATCCCTAGTGCCCATTTATATGAGTAAAAGTGTGTCTCCCTTGGAACCCATTCATTCAGATTTGTGTCTGTGCATTCCTGTGAGAATAGGTATATCTTGTATGGATATCCATTACTCTCTGTCTGTGAGTAGTGTTAGGAACTTGGGAAGCTGATTTGAGCTAAAAAAATACAAGGGGAAGTTGATTAGACCAACTTGACCCAGTTCAGAGGAGCTTGGAGGCATCTTCTATTTTTACTCTTTATTTATGACAACAAGGAAAGAAGTAAGAAAACTCCCACTCCTCCCACAACTATTCTACTACCCAGGATCCTTTGAGACAATGATCCAGATAAAATTCATTCATAGTCACGTATTAGTGGGTTACCTTTCTCTAGTCTTCCTCCCTCTCTTTCTCCCTCCCTCCCTCCATTCCTTCCTTTCTCCTTCCCTCCCTTCTTCCCTCCCTCCCTTCCTTCCTTCCTTCTTTTCTTCTTTCCTTCCTTTCTTCCTTCCTTCCTCTATTCCTTCCTTCCTTCCTTCTTTCCTTCCTTCTCTTTCTTCCTTTCTTTCCTTCTCTTTCTCCTCCTTCTTCTCCTCCTTTTCCTCCTTCTTTTCTTTTCTTTCTGTCTTCTCACTGATACTATTGCTTATTACTACAAAGTTTGATCTATTTTGTTTCTGATGTAGAGCACTTTGCCCCTTATCACACCTTTCCTTATTTATCATTTTTTGCTGAACTTGGTATGGACTTTGGCATGATATTGACTTAGGCTTACTGCATGCAACTCAAAACTCTAGAACTCAAATTATCCACCAGCTTCAGCTTCTCCAATAGCAAAATTACAGATATTACCACCATGCCTTAATGATTTGACCCTTTAAAAGAATCCAGAGATGATATCAGACCATAGATTTGGGGCTAGAAAGAACCTCAGGGATCACCATTGGCAAGGAAACTGAAGGTCAGAGGAGCTGATGTCATTCAGCTAGTAAATGTTGGAGCTGGGATTAGAATCCAGGTCTTCAGACTGAATTCATGATACCTTTTACTCACCCACACTGCTATATACAACTCAGTGCAAAGAGTCTCTCATTGTGAAAGAAGACCTGGGACATACAGGGAATTTATTTTTTCTTTTGACCAAATTTCAGTCATCAAATGGAAGAAATGTTTTAGACCAGGAATTCTAACTTATGACTTATGGATCACCAAAGAATCTATGCATAGATTTCAGAGGTTCTATGGAAGTTGGATTGGCGGGGCATACATTTCTATCTTCACCACCTTTACTTTCCTTTGTATTCATGTATATTTTATTTCAGATATTCTCAGAAGTAACCAATAGGCTTCAACAGAGCCAGGAGAACCCACAAGTTTCATCATAGTCAGAGATGTGTGCTTAGACAAAATCTTAGAAAAGGAATAGAAAAGTAGTTTAAGAGACTGCCCATAATCCTAGCACAGAAGTATTATATCTTAGTAGTGGGCAACTATCCAGACATCTGCCAAAACCAAAGTTGCTCATACCTTCTTGACTTGCCTTAATGAAAATTTCATCCTTCAAAAGGTGGAGAAACCAATAAGGGAGAATTCTCTTCTGGATCACATTCATACTAACAAAGGATAAAATTGGCTGCTGAAGTGGAAAGGCAGAAACATTATGGAGGGAAGTAACCATTCCCTCTTAGAGTGTGGGAATGGGGAGGAAAAGATATCCATGTAGAGGCATGATGGAGAAGTCCAATAAAATGAAAGGGTGTAATCAGATGGAAAATGAAAAGATGGTGGGCCTGGGCCTTTTCTTAAAATAGAGGTTTTGGAGTTCATGGTTCCATTTTTTAAATTAGAAATGTACTAATGAGATATGAGAACCAAGACTGAGAAGATCTTGCAAGATCCTAAGAAGCTGAAGTAGATTCACAGAGATTTTCCAAAAAAAACCTTAAGATATAAAAAATAATAAGTCTGGAACACTAAAAAAAGAAAGAAAAAACATGAAACAGAGGATGAATGTAGAGTCCCAAAAGCAAACATTGTTTCAGAGATGATAAAAATCAGAATGAGTGGAGGCTGTCAAGAGAAATTAGGGGAAAAAATCAAAATTGAGGAAAAGATGATCTAAGAAGGGCTGGTACCACTGTTGGGATGGATGGGATCATAACAACTGAGAGAAGGCAGAGAAGCTCAATTTTTATTTTGCTTCTCTTTTCTCTGTTAAAGAGAATGATTATCATATTGGAAGTGAAAAAAATCAAAATGACTAATGTGGGAATTGATGTAAAAGATAAGTAAAAAGAAAAGGAAAGCCTGTCTACCTGTCCTGGATAAATTCAAGTCACATTGCCCATATCAGCCACAATCTCAATCTGAAATAATTGGTAGATGTGATTAAAGAAGTATGGTCATTGATACCTGAAAAATTGTGGACAGTGGAAAAGGTCTTCAGGACTGGAGAAAGGCAAATACTGTCTCTTTTATTTTTTAAAGAAGGGAAGAATCTGAAAATCATGCATGAGTGATCTTGACTTAAATTTGTAGGAAAATTCTTGGCAGGAGGTCTTTAGTGTAGTGCCCCTCAAGTATTTCCAGCTTTAGAACATTCTAGCCTCATTCTTTTTTTTTTTTTTAACATTTTTATCAATGACTTGGATAAAAGTATTGATAACATGTTTGTTAGAGCTACAGATAATACCAACCTGGGATGGGGAAGTAGCACACTGGAAGATAGTGAAGATATAAAAGATCCTGATAGTTTAGAGCACAGTGCCTGCCATATAATAAGTGCTTAATGAATATTTGTTGATTGACTGAAATGAATAAAAAAACTTACTTAATTTTATAAGTATAGGATGTGGAGATATGTTTAGACAGTATATCATTTGAAGAAAGAAAATCCTGGATTTTTAGTGGAGTGCAAACTTACACTGACTCAACAATATATCTAGCAGTATCCTGGTAAATGTTTAATTACTCTTTTGGGAAATAAAAGTATATGTATATATATGTATATATGCATAAAAGACACATTTTAAAATATAAGTTGCATTATTAACATTTTTCCTCACTTTTGTAAATCTAGATATAATACTAAAGCCAGTCCTCATTTGTAATGTTTGCTTATTTCCAAGGTGTAAATGCTCACACTAAAAAATTAACAACTGGCTCTCACAAGGTGGTTCAAGCATATTCCTAAATAGGATAATCAAAAACTAATTTGGGCTATATTAGGAGACATAATTTCTAGGGAAAAGGAGATAATAGTCCCTCTGTATGCTGATCTAGTCCAGGCCTCAACTTGGAAATTATCTTCTGCGTTGTTGTTCTTCAGTCATTTCAGTTGCTTCTCACTCTTTGTGTCCCCGTTTAGGGTTTTCTGCCATTTCTTTCTCCAGCTCATTTTATAGCTAAGGAAACTGAGGCAAACACAGTAAAGTGATTTGTCCAGGTTCAAATAGCAAATAAGTATCTGAAGCCTGGATTTGAACTCAGATTTTCCTGATTCCAGGCCCAGCATTCTAGCCACTGTGCCACCTACTTGCCCATTATTTTCTGTAGTAGGCCATATTTAGAGAAAGGTACACAGAATGATAAAGAGCCTCAATTCTATATCATATGAGTATCAGCTAAGGAACTCGAGAAAGAGAAGATTTATGGGATGGGACAGGATAGCTATTTCTAAGTATCTGGTAGCTTGTCATGTAGCAGAGAAATTGGACTTGTTTGGTACGGCCTTAACAGGCAGAAGATTGAGGCTTTGTATCAGCAAAACAACTAATAATTAGAGTTATCCCAAAGTGGCCTGGGGCTTTCTCTTCCTGGAAATCTTCAGTACAGGTTGGATCACTCTTGCTGGGTATCTAATAGTGGGGATGCTCATTCTGGAATTCTGTGATTCTCATTCCATTTAGGTGCTATGGATGGGAGGGAGGGAATTCCTATATTCTAGCCATTGGAGTTAGCTGCTTCTCTCCTCCATTTCTCTACCCCTTCCACTTTCTATTTTGTAAGAATCTTTACAAGACAAATGACTAGAATGTTAGTTAATATCCAGCTGAGCAATCATGGAGATTATTGGAAATTATGCCAGAATGAGTTCAGAAACAGCAGGGAGCTCCCGTCAGCATCTCGACAGAGTCGGGTTTAGTTGGTGAGGAAGAAGACTCTATCTATCAATATTTATTAAGTACGTATCTTGTGCCAGGCACTGGGCTAAGTGCTGGGGATACAAAAGAGGCAAAAAATAGCCCCTGCCCTCAAGGAGCTCACAACTGAATGGCAGAGATAACAAATATACCCAACACACTATGCTGATAAAGAGGAAATAACGAACTCAGGGAAGATACTAGAATGAAAATGATTTGGGGAACGTTTGGGAATTTTAGTTGGTTTTAAAGGAAGCCAGAGAGGTCAAATAGGCATAGAAGAAGAAGGAGAACATTCTGAGTATAGGGGACAGCCAGAAAAAATGCCCTGAAACCAACAGATGCAATGGTCCTGTTTATGGAGCAGCCCCCTGCAGAGTCAGTAATTTATCAGAGTGACCAAGTCCCAAATTTCCTTGGGGTAAGAGAACATGAAATCTTGATTGTATTTTCCTGGTGCATGATACGGTTCCTCTCTTCCTAGTTTTGGGGTGTTAGGGCTCAGAGACAATATAGGAAGGACATTTTGTGTGAGCAACAGTTTCAGAATGACCTCAAGCTATGCCAAAAACCCCCAAGATAAATGTAGTGGACTAAGCTTGAGAGCAAGACCTTCTCCTTCCTTTGTTGTTGTTGTTGTTTTAATTTGGAAGTTCAGGTAACTCCAGCACAGGAGAGAGACTGCATTTATGAATGCTCTTGGTAGCAGCTGCTACTTTGTCAACTCCATGGCTGACCTACCCTAGCTTTCATATTGTGGTAATATCTTCTGATTATCTAGTCATATGAATATTTTATCTGCTTTAGATTCTAAGTCCATAAAAGTTAGAGACAGCATATTTTACAGAGCCCAATACCAGATCAAGTTTGTGTATGATTCTTTAGAGTCTTTTTTTTCTTTGAGATGTCTCTGACATCATCTGCTGCATAGAGTCTTTCTGGATTTTTTCCCTCCCCAATTGCTAGTGCTCTACCATCTCAGAATACCTTGTATTTAATTGCTTTATGTTTTAGTGTGTGTGTGTGTGTGTGTGTGTGTGTGTGTGTGTTGTGGTTATTGTTTATCCTTTGTTTTTGAAAGGGTGATATTTTGTTTCCAGCATGAATTGGATTTAAGTAAAACAGTTGCACCAAGTCATCAGCCTTTCTCTCTTCCAGTCATCCAAGTCCATTGCCAAGACAGAAGTCAGAATGACTGATGATGGTTCAGGTTGCAGTGGATGACTTCCACAATGTCTGCTTCAGTAGTAAATTGTTCTCATCTGCCTTATCCAGTGAGAGGAGTTTTCACACACATGGAGCAGATATCCCCCTAAATCATTGAAGAGTTTGAGGACTACTGGTAATACTTAATGTGCTTTAGCTCAACTGCCAATTCAGTTTTTCTGGTGCTCATGCTCCAGCTTTTTGGTGAGAGCTGGGTGATGACCTGGACACCAAAGGTGGATGAGCAGCCCTGAAAAGGGCTTAGCAGGACCTCACACCAGAGGTACTGGTCCTCCTTTAACACCCCATATACTTTGTGTATGTATGCATATATAGACATATTGGTTATGCTGCTGTCTTCTATTAGGGTGTAAGCTCATGGCAAGCTGGTCTTTGTATTTGTACCTCCAACACCTAGGAACTGGTACATAGTAGGTACTTAATAAATGCTTCTTGATTGATTAATTGGCTGGTGAAGATTGGGATAATGATGAGCGTGGTGAAGCAATTTCTTAGATTACACTAGATTCAAACTCTATTCCCTTGATCTTGATGACATATTGTATTGAAACTGCTTTTTATTCACTTTATGAGTGTGTGTGTGTGTGTGTGTGTGTGTGAATGTGTCCTGTCTCTACCACCAGTTCTCATGTCTCTTCTGTTCATGTAAGCCCTGGAGATTTTAAAAAAATGTCTCTTTCATCATTCTGGGCATTCATTGAAGAGAGGGTCTGAACCCTTCCAATCAGACTGGATTCTCTTTGAAAAAACAAGATGATTCAATTTTCTCACTCTTGGCGCTTCCCAAAGATAGGGTCTGTGTCTACTCCATCACACTGGGAACATCCCTAAGTGATCAGTTCAAGGACCTGACCCATAGTAGGTATATAATAAATGTTGTGCCTGAAATGATAGACTACCTCCCTTTTCCTTGGATAGCATTTCTATTATGTTCATACTAAGTGCTAAGTTTAAATCTCATCATCTTTTATTAAAGATTCCCTGACTGAGTTTCAAATAGAACAGATTCTAAAAAAGAAAAAGAGAAAAAAGAAGAATTACATATTCAATTTCCAGAGATGCAGAGTTGCTTTTAACTGCCACCTCTGCCCTCAAAGTAGCCACCCCACCCCTTTTCTTCCTGGTGGAGAAGAGGGAAAAACTCAGCACTTCTCTGGTCTCTGAATCTGCTTATCATTTCTCTGACACTCTAAGAAGGCCAGGCAGGCAGGCAGCCGAAGGGATTCATTAAGTATAGGAACAAAATGCACATCTATAGCAAGTTCCTCATGTTCAGAAGGGAGAGGGTTACTTTATCCATGCATAGTTATTACCACAAGCTCAGACATGGACCATTGGAAGAGAGTGGGGAAAGTTCAAGGAGAATCCCTAACCAAAAAAATCCGTCTTATATCATCCACATGATTATGGCAAGTCATTTCATTTTGGGGATGTCAATTGCCAGTGATGTCAAACTTCTATAAAAATAGAGGCCATTTAACTATCTATAAGGATCCCTGTGTGCTGCATATTGAATTAGAATACTACATACTAATATTATCTATGTTTTATTATATTTTTATTTCTTTTGTTAAATATTTTCCAATTTCATCTTAACATGATTCTGACTCACAGGGGAATACTGTCTGCCACATGTAACCTTTGCGCTTAACATATTTGGTTTAGAAAGAAGCATCTGATATTACACAGTGCCTTAAAATGAGGAAAGCTGTGTCTACATTTCTCACTAAATCTCTCAGGACTCTAGGCAGCCCTCTTAGGCTAAATTTCAGAGAAGGGGCTAAGGTACACTAGTAGAAGGAATGTCCTTATCTGGGAGTTCCCTAAATTAATGAAAACACAGGTCTACTAGTTGTCCCTATTCTATCTCATTTGTTCTTTTCAACAGTGACCTCCCTTGCTTATCTATTTAATGATTTTGTAGCTGAGGAACCCAAGGTCCTAAAAGTTAAATGACTAAAGTCATATAGCTGGGTGCAAAATGGGACTTGAATCTAGCTGTTCCTGACTCATTATCCCCATTGCTGCTTCTAAGTAACTATTGATGTTCCTTGTAACTGCATCCTAGGGTTCTAGGCTTTAAGAACATAGGGGAAATACTGTCTATCTCAGAAGGCAATGAAACATCAAGGGAAAAAATATCTCCAATAAAGGGTTGACTAGTCAATGGGCTAATAAAAGTATTTAGATTTGTTTAGAACCCTGGGAGAGAAGCACTGACTAACTTTTATGTAGTGGATTTTTTTCACAGCATTGGTGGCAACCCTTAAAATGGGAGCCAAACAAGTAGAGTTTCCTTCTGTATTTAAATTACTGAGCCATCTAGGTGGCCTAATGAATCAAGGGTTGGACTTATAGTTAGGAAAACTAAGTGGGCTCCAGTGGATAGTGTGTAAGCTTGGAGTCAAGAAGACTTGAGTTCAAATTCTGTCTAAAACATTTCTTAGCTGCATGGCTCTGAGCAAGTCATTTTAAACTCTCTGTACCTCAGTTTCTCATTCTGTAAAATGAGATATTTGAATTTGATGAACTCTAAAGTGCTTATGATTCCTACCTTAGACACCTAATAGTTGTGTGATTCTAGTCAAATCACTTAATCTCTATCAGCCTCATTTTCTTCCTCTATAAAATGAGGTCATTATACTAGCACCTACCTTCACCGGATTTCTGTAAAAACTAAATAAAATGATATATGTAAAGAGTTTTGTTATCCCCTATAGGGCTACATAAATCCTAGTTACTACTAATAATAACAAATTATACCTCTTCCCAACCATATACCCTATCCACCCTCCCTACCATGCATCCCCTTGCCTCTGAACTCTCAGTCAATGGAATGTGTGATTTCAAGCTTGATTCTGGTTGCTTGGGGAGATAGCATGGAAGGCAGATTATCAGGCTCATTAAAAGCCTTCCTTGCTTAGTTGGGTTCTCTGAGATTGGGACTTAGCATGTGACTATAGTGTTCTGATTGTTATTAGGAATAAAGAAGATATAGTTAATAATCATTCCCTTCCACCACCACCCCTATCCATGGGGGGCTGGCTAGCCAGCCTCCAGGGAATAATTAGCAATGAAGAGAGATCCAGCTAAATGCATTTCACTGTCTCTGGGCTACAAATATGTGATTGTACAAGGTCTTCTTAAATGTCAATGCCTATAATTTCCTGGGAGTCTATTCAGTACTGTTTATCAATGTGCAATGGTCTTAGATGCCATCAGCTAATTGGTCTGGCTCTTCTCCCACCACTGGGTGTACCAGCTAAAAGACCGCCATTGGGTATCTGAATAGAGCCAGGTCCATAGAAATGAACAAATCAAGCTTTTCCAAGCATTTGTGCTTTGTTTATTTGCTCTTTGTTTCCACGGCGAAATCTCCTTTTGAAAAAGCCCACGTCTGCATCATCAGTAGGAAAGAACTTGGTGGGGAGTCTAACAAAATTCAGAATTGAAAGGGGGTAGCAAGGGCTTAGCAGGGATGGATAGTCTGAGAGATGCCATGAAATGGAATGAGGATGGAGGGACATGAGTCGGGTACCCATTGGCCAAATGAGGGATAATGGATTGAATGCTGGGGTTAAAAAATTTGGGTTTGAATCTTACCTGTGATCACACAGTATCCCTATGTGAGCCCAAGGAGGTTACTTACATCGCAGAATGATAAGTCTAGAGCTGGAAGAATTTATTAAACATTTACCATGACTTAGGTAATGTGCTAAGTGCTTTTTATGTCATATTTATTATTATTATACATTATCTCATTTGATTCTTCTAACAACCTAGTGAGATAGGTGCTTACCCCAGACATAGCTAGTAAGTATTTGAGGCTGGATTTGAACTCAGGTTTTCCTCACTCCAGACCTAGTACTCTATCCACTGCACCATTAGCTAGGGCAATAAGATTGCAAAGTTAGTGTCTGAAAGTCAGAAATTTAGATGGATTTTCTTCAATGAAGACAATAGTGATCACCATAAGGACTATTGGGGACAAATCAGTTATAAAATCGAAGTTGAGAAGTAGACATGGAAATTTCCACTTTTCCCCCACTTTGGTTTAGTTGTTGCTGTTGTTATTGTGTGTAAAACCCATAAAGTTGCCCTAGTATATGTGAGGATATGAGGGTAGAGAGGAAGGGAGGAAGGGAGAGATGCATTAAAATGACATGTCCAAAGTTACATAGACAATATGTATCAGAGATGAGATTTTAGAACCAACTTTATTCACTATGCCATCTTACTCATGGACAAAATTGGAAAGCAATTTTTTTGGGGGAGAAATAGAGGCTTCTACTAAACTTATAAGAATTTATGCAAAATAATAATAAAAATTATATAATCATCATCAATAATAATTTATGCTATACTTTAAAAGTAGCAAAGTACTTTACATATGTTAATTCATTTAATCTTCACAACAACTTCATGAGGTAGATAATATTATTACCCTTATTTTACAGATGTGGAAACTGAATCACAACTTACCTATGGGCACAAAGCTAATAAATGTCTAAGTCAAGATTCAGATTCAAATTTTCCTGACTCCAACTTTCACATTCTCTACTATACCCACCAAGCTATCTAGGTATCAAAGTCTATTTCTGTAGCATCTGAGTCTATTTATGTAGCACTTGAGTACTACAAGTAGTACTTGAGACTATTTATATAGTTTTAACTCAAACAAGTTTCATGCATGGAGAAAGAAATCATTGATTTAGACCACTTACAAACTAAACCAGTTAAGATGATTCTCCAAGTTCAGTTATGGAATAAATATGTGCTCTTTTTATGTATTTGTGTCCAGTCAATTATCCCATTTGCCTCAGTTTCTTCATGTCTAAAATGAGTTGGAGAAGAACATGGCAATCTTGTTGAGTATCTTTTCCAAGAAAACCCCAAAATGGGGTCACAGAGAGTTGACCGTGACTGAAATGACTCAAGAGCAACAACAGTGAAAGTCTTATATTTTATCTCCCCATATTTTCCTTGTGAAAGTTTCCTTTAAAAACTTGGCCTGGTATTAGTATCATAAGCTCAGTGCTATAAGACTGAGGGGCAGAAGTAGGAATAAGTACCTAGGCCACCTCTATTTGGTGTCCACACTATATTAAGGAAGAAAGGAAGCAAATGGAAGCTGATGATGGAGTAACTTCTGCTTTTGGAATCATAGGATAAAAAAATCTAATTGTAAAGTGTCAAACATGTCCTAAACATGCAGTCTGTAACTCTCTTGAATGTGGCCTGAACCAGATTAAAATGTAAATGGGAAATAGTTAACAAAATAAATACAATAAAACATAGCTATGTGATTTTCTAGTCACTATGCAGCCCACAGGAATCCTCACATATAGTCTAGTGGTCCCTACTTCTATTTGAGTGAAACACTCCAAATTAGTCCAACACCTTCATTTATAGATGAGGGAACTGAGGTCTGTATAGACAGGAAATGATTTACCCAAATCATGAGTAAATGGGGGAGAAAACAAATGTCTGTTCATAGACTCAGAGCAAGGGGCACCATGTTATAAAACCAAGGAATCCTCAGCATGATGCTTTTTTCTTTGAAATTTAAAGTGTGGGATGAAGTCCTGGGCTCCCTGCCAATTTTCCTTCCTACCTCACCATAGCCACCAGATAATGGGCTCCAAGCTAGCCCAGCAGGCCACAGAGCCCTGGTTACAGATCAGCTAAATTCTGAGTTGTGGAGGAGAAGATATTGACTGCCTTTTTCCATACTCCAATATCCTGTGGCTCTGATGGAATAAATATGACCTTTTATTCTCTACTTTGCTTAAGATTCAAGGTCAGCAGCTGAGCTGTGATCTATTGGCAGCTCCCTACTACCTCCGATGGCCTGCAGAGCTGTGAAGGTCCCAGAGCTGTCGGTGATCCACATAGTTCCATCCTCTTTTCCTGTTTGCCAGCCCACTCCTTTGGCAAGCTCTGACCCTGATCATTGATTCAATTAAGTCTCAGGCAGCAACAGCAATACTTAAGGGAAATGATTGGCTGTCATATCAAAAGACAAATACATAAATCTATACCCACCCCACCATACCCCTCTCTCCCTGTACAGACCCTTGGCCTAAGCTTTCATTTCTGCAAAAGAGTCAAATTATCAATTAGAAGACTCTAAGTGGTCAGCATTCCCTAACTTAGAATCTCTGGGTGTTTTTCCTCTTAGGGAAAATAGTCTAAACAGGGTGAAAAAATAAGTTTAAAGGATTGTGTAAGTTCTTTGGATGGGACTGGCTGAAGAGGAAAGAAGAATTATCCTCTCTGTTCATACTTTTAGATGTGAGTCCTCTGCATTTTTGGTAGGGTTAAATAAATGATTGGGTGGCTAATTGGTAAAGTGGATTAGGTTCCAGGATTAAATCAAGAAGATTCATCTTAAATACTTTACTAGCTGTGACTCTGGGCAGTCACTTACCCCTGTTTACCTTAGTTCCTCATCTATAAAATGAGCTGGGGAAGGAAATGGCAAACCACTTCAGTGTTTTTTGCCAAGAAAACCCCAAATAGGGTCACAAAGAGTCAGACATGACTGAAATGACTGAATAACAATAACAAAATAAATGATTTGCTAGCCTAAATGCTTGCATGGGAACTAAAGGCCCTTTTCTTTTCTTTTTGTGGCTGATAAACATGAGCCACATCCCCATGTTCCCAGGAGAAACCATGTATGGGGATATGAGCCAGAGACATTTTTAGCAAGATGAAGTTCAGATTCAACCTGGTCCATGAAAGTGCAATGCTTTGGTTTGTGGCTACATATTACATTTGTGAAAAATAAAATGAGGCCTATTAATAGCCACAAGGAAGGAAATCTAAATTTTAATCCAACCTTTGTCAATAACTTCTTGACTGATTCTGCTTAGGTAAGTCCATTTTCCTTTATCTCTGTCTTCTCATCCATTAAATGGCTAGGGAATGAAAGGCTCATACGAAATAATTTCTAAAGTCCCTTCCATCTCTCTAATTTACCTAAAAACAATCCAGCATCACCAAATGCCTGTTGAACATATCAATTATTAAGTCCCATAAGCATTTCAAATTAAATGTGACTAGTTCATTATTTTTCCCTCAAACCCATGGTTTTCCCCAATTTCTTCATTTCTGTCAAGGGTACCATAACCCTTCCAATCATGGGGTTCACAACCTCAGAGTCACAATGCATTCTTCTCCCAGTCAAGCCTTGTTGAATCTGTCTCTGTATCTCTTATATCAGTCTGCTTTTCTTCATTCACAAACCCACCTTTCTATTTCAGAATGTCAGCACCTTTTGCCAGGAATATTGCAATAGACTCCAAATTGGTATCCCTTCATCCAGCCATTGCCATCTCCACTGGGTCCTCCACACAGCTGCCAAACTGGCATTTCTAATGCATAGCTCTGGCCATGTCATTCTCTTGCTCAAAACAATTCAGTGTTTCCCTGTGGCTTCTACAATAAAATACAAACTAGTCTGTTTGGCAGAACAGCCCTTCACGGCCTGGATTCAACCCATCTTTTTGGATTGATTCCACATTATTTCCCCTTACACAATTTGCACTGTGGCCAAACTTTCATATTTGCTGTTTGTTGTATGTGGCATTGTTTCCTGACTCTGTACATTTATACAAACTAGACTGTCCCTCGGACCTAGGATGCTTTTAATCCACCTGTTGCAATCTTGATTTCCCTTTAAAGCTCAACTCAAGTCCTACTTCCTAAAAGGAGCATTTCCTTATTCTCCCAGTTACTAGCCCTTCATTACCACCCCCATTACTTTGTATTTTACTTATTATACTTGTTGGCACAATTAATTGACATAGTGGATAGAACCCTGGAATTGAAGTCAGGAAGAACTCAGTTCAGATTTCAATTTCTATTTGCCTCAGTTTCTTTGCCTGTGTTCTTTGAATTCCATCCCAAATGTTCATAGGAGTATTTGTATCTGATCTGTGGCAGAGAATTCAGAGCTCATATTGATCTGATCAGCCATGGTCAGACACACTGTAATTTGACTCTAACATAGTGATATCATTTTGGTCCTCTTCAAGAACAAAGGACAACAACCAATCAACCTGTAAAATAATAATAATAATAATAATAATAATCCCTAACTCTCACAGATATCATGAAGAAAAAAATGAGACAACATTTGTCAAGTATCTAGTGCAATACCTGGCACATGGTAGTCAATATATGACTTAAAAGTTGTTTGGTGGTGTCAAAGAACTGGAAACAAAGTAGATGCCCATTTAATTAGAATAGCTAAAAGTAGTGGCAGATGGATATATACTGTAAAAAAAAAAGACAAATACAGAAAAGCATGGACTTAGATGAACTGGTATAGAATGAAGTATATAGAGCCAAGAAAACAACACGTATGACTACAGCAATGTAAATGGAAAGAAAAACACTAATCAACATTTTGGGGAAAAAATGACAAAATTACAAAGAAAAAATTTGGCTCTAAGGAAGAAATGAGAAGAAACTCCCTGATACTTTTACCAAGATGTGGGGGGTGAGGAGGGTAGGGCAGAGTATAGGGCAAATCCTTAGATACATTAAATTTGGTATCAGAATTGTTTGACGTATTGTTTGGTTTTGCTGAATATATTTTTCTTTTTTTTGTTTTTCTGCCTTTATTTTTTTTTCTAATAAAGAATGGCTCTCTAAAAGGGGAGCTGGGGAAGAATACCAAGGGGAAATCTAGGTAACATAAAAACAAAAGCTATCAATAAAAATCTATGCAAAATGCTTGCTAAATTGAATTGGCAAGGACGTGGAGAGATCCTTATAGTTCTCCCTAGAGAATCATATTCTTCTGGGAGGAGCACAATTAAGTTATCCCAGGTGACTAGAAAATGCATCCAATTTCCAAAGATCTCTAGGAAAAAATTTCATGGCTTCCTCCCATACCTAGTATCTCATATTTCTTATAAGGAGCCCGAATCTCGCCTTCTTTAATACCAATCTGTTTTTTTATTTAATAATCAACTGGAAAAAGTGACCATTTGGTCTCAATTTTCCAAACAGCTACTATTAGCTTCCTCAACATCATGATCCTCAGATATATTTCTATAATGCTTCAAGGTTTACAACTTTCCTCTCAATAAGCTTCTGATGTTGGTAGTGTAGGTATTATTTTAATCTTTCTCCTCATTCCCAGTTTTATAGATAAGGAAACTGAAACGTAGAGAAAATAGTTGACTTGAAATTCAAATGCTGTTAGGATGCTAAATAATGAGAACAACTTACATTTATATGTCACTTTAAGGCTTTAGAAATTATATAACTGGAAAAATAACCTAAATCCTGGAAGTTGAAACATAGTAATGGGTCTACTGTACCATATCTCTTCTTCTTCTTTTAAAAATTATTTTACTTAATTTCCAGTTCTTAATTCTATACCTATCTGGCCCCAGTCCTTCCATTGAGAAGTAAATAAAAATGAAACCTGTTACAAATATGTATAGATAAGCAAAACAAATCCCCACATTTATCATGTCCACATACATATATACATACATAACACATACACATGCATTCATTCTTGACTTTGAGTACATCAGTTTTCTTTCTGAAGGTAGATAATATGTTTTAGAGTCTTGTAGAATTGTGGTTGCTTCTATTGTGTTGATCAGAGTTCTTAAATCTTTCAAAGATTTTTATTTTTACAATATTGATATATTGTATAAATTGTTCTCCTAGTTCTGCTCACTTTATTTTGTATCATTCGTATGAATCTTCCTAGATTTTCTAGAATCATTCCCTTCATTACTTCTCATAACACAGTGGTATCCCATTATATGTTTAGCTGTCCAGCCATCTTTCAATGGAGGTATACCTCCAGTTTCTAGTTCACTGCCACTAAAAAAAAGAACTTCTATAAATACTTTTGTATGTATGAATTCTTTTCCTCTTTCTTTTGTTTTTTTTGGGGGGCATGGACCTAGTAATATCATACTATTTCTTTGGAGAATGTAAAATACAAGGGACTAAAAAAAAGACAAGGGGTGGAAGGAACCATATTGTTAAAAAGCAGTGAAAGTGATGAAGAGAGTTAAAATGAATTGATGCAAAGTAACCCATGTCATTATCCCTCAGTATCACTTCATTATCCCTCTTTCTCAGTATTAGTCCCTAACTTTGAAGGAAAATACTCTAACTTTTGCTTGCTTCATGACTTTCATCTCGTTTCTTTCTCTTAAGAAATCCTGAGAGATGAGTAGTGTAAGCAGGATTGTTTTATAGGTAAGTGGAGTGCCTTGACTTACTCAAAGTCACATTGTGAACCTGGAACTCAGGTCTCCAGATCATGGCTTGTGCAGGTGATCATCTAAGTGTGAATGTTCTATTTTCTGTGCCAGCCTATTTCCCCAAGCAATAAAGTAGGGGAAGTGAAGAGGACAAGATCCTATCTCTTCCTCAGAATGACCAGAGGATGCCCCAGACCCAAGGCTACCCAAATATTTTGGAAGACACATTTTTTCTGCTATAGCAGAAAAAGCAGTCTTTTGTTAACTAACTTGGGAGACTCCTGTTTCACCCCATTTCTCTCTGAGTGACCATTGACAATTCTGTTAACCCTGTAGTCTCATTTACTTTTTCAATAGACTAGCACGGATATAATTACTGCTTCTGACTATTCTAGTTATGTGACTGTGATCTGGAGGAAGTTACTTCTTTCTCTGCTCTAGGAGAGACTTTAAGACCCTGAGTTTTGGAGAAAATTAGTCTGCTATGTTAATAGCGTGTGTTTCAGAGATGAAGCTGACCTGCATTGGTAGAGGGAGTATCCTCTTCTGGGATTTCTCTACACCAATGAAATCATATATCCATCTCTATCTTTATCTTGGTTATTATTGCATCCATTTTTCTTTTCTACAGCTTCCAACCAAACTATGCAGCTGGTTCTACCCCAAGTTATGTATGCAAGTGCCAGTCAAGCTGATTCAGGGTATGTTAGAGTCATATAGCCCATGCAACTACTTAGGAATATAAATCAAACTGGTGTTTACAAAAAGGAAAAAAGCCATTCCTTGACTTGGTCTTTCACACAGCAGAGCTTGGCTTGATAGCAAATATTTCTGGTGGGTTGTCCCTAGGATTTTACTTCTGGTCCCAGTGCCTCAGTGGTGTCCCCAATTCACCCTTACCTACTCGCCTACACATGTCCAGGGAAAATAAACACAAATCATTAAAACCCATAAACATTTCATACTTCCCCTCCTTCCTCC
The DNA here is from genome assembly GCF_016432865.1 of Antechinus flavipes. NCBI lineage: Eukaryota > Metazoa > Chordata > Mammalia > Dasyuromorphia > Dasyuridae > Antechinus > Antechinus flavipes. Next base: position 201,342,454 of record NC_067401.1, read on the forward strand.
AATAACTCCTTATAAATCTTCACATCTAGGCATAAACAAAATATCCACTTAAGAGGAACTAAATAAAGTGATTTATTTTCAGAAATATTGTGGCACATGCATAATTAGCTAATTAAACAACAACATAAATAATTATTCAATATCAGAGTATGACGATAGTGATGGGAAGGAGGTGAGTAATAACTGTGAGCTTAAAAAGATGCTGCTTGTAGACCCAGCATTTTGCTTGAGAAAGGGAATTAAGGTAAATTGCCTTTTTCCCCATTAGTCTCTCATAGCTGCTGCCTGCTTGGCAACTGAGAAGGAATATTTTACTGGGTCTTGAGGACCAGAGAATGTCATAAAAAGGACCTTGGAAGTAATTTTATCTATATCACCATTTTACAGATAAGAAAACTGATGACTAGAGATGCTAATGACTGGTACAAACTCAAAAAACATAGCCAGAGCTTCCCTAATATTCCTAAGAATATTGCCCAACTATTTCATAGGTGAAACATTAGAAGACTCAAAAATTTTGCCAAATTCTGGCAAATTAACTTTCACAGCTTTCACTGGGTTACCCTCTTGTTGTAGAATCTACATTAGCTCTCCATTACCAACAGGCTCATGTTCAAATCCTTCAGTTTGGCATTCAAGATACCCCACACATCCTAAACTACTAGTCTTGTCTTTTATTCCTTTAAAAATCCCTCTCTTTTGAAGTCTGAGTATTGTTGTTATTCAGTTGTTTCAATCACATCCAATTCTCTGTGACCCCACAGACATGAAGTTTTTATGGCAAAGATACTGGAATGATTTGCTATTTTTTTTCCTCCAGTGACAAATATCAGTTAAGTGATTTGCCCAAGGTCACACAGTTAGGAAGTCTCTAAGGTTGGATTTGAACTCATGTCTTTCTGTTTCCAAATCCAGCGTACCAACTCACTGTCTCCTGAACTCTGATCACACCATCCTTACTCTTCTGGGGTCTTTCTCATGCTATTCCTTAGAATGCCCTCAAAGCCTCATCAACTCAATCTAATCCAATTAAATGACTATTTCTCAAGTCATACTACACTAAGCATACTAGGCAGACATAGACTTGTCCCTAACCACAAGGAGTTTATATTCTACTTAGGGGGATACAGCATTTAAAGTGATAAGTTTACATATGATAATTAGAGGCAGTAGTGTATTAATTTAAGTCCTAATGTCTAAGGGAATGAGGGAAGTAATGAGCAATAAGCTTGCAAAGTTCAGTTGGAACCAGATAATGAAAGAATTAAATGCCAGAACAGTTTGTATTTTATGCTTTAAAGCAATAATAGGAAGTCGGTGGCAGCTGTATGGAGGATGAATTGGAAAAGGAAACCAGGATTCCTATTAGGAAGTTGTTTCAAGAGTCCAGGACAGAGGTAAAGGGGGTTTGATCTAAAAGGGTGACTTTGAAAGAAAAAAGAAGGGATGAATGTGAAATATGAATGAAATGTGAAGCTAAAATAAATGAAACTTACAAACTGATTGAACATATCCAGGGTGTGGGGGAGACAAAAAGGGTAAAGAGAAGGACAGGAACAAATGAAAGATGATTCTGAAGCTATGAATGCTATATTGTGGATGTGGGGAAGATTCAGGGAAGAAAATAACTGGGAATATTAGATTCAAGATGACTAGGGGATATCCAGATAAAAACAACCAATAAGTGTTTGATGATGTAGAAATTGAGGTAGGAAAGCTAGGTGATGCTATAGTGCATAAAGTGCTGGGCCTAAAGTCAAGAAGATTCATTTTTCACATATGCTACAGGTGACCTGAGCTACCAAAAAACTCTAGAAGAAAGCTCATAGGAAATGGGGATGGGGTGGGTTAATAGCATAAACAGAGAGGTCATAGAAAAGGCCATTACATTTTGTTATCCTCTCTAATTATAGCACAGTGGATTGAGAATTATCCTGGGGAACAGGAAAATTTGGGGTCACATCCTACCTCAGATAATGGGTCAAACTCAAAGGTCACCAAACTGAATGGCAACATATCGACATAGAAAACCATATATGAACATTAATTGTTTTATGTTGTAGGACAATATGTGGCACAGTGCATAGAATGTTGGGCATGGAATCAGGAAGGCTTTTCTTTACCAGCTTCCATTTTCTAAAACTCCAATTTCTGAGACTCTAGTTAGAATCTTTAAACAACCTTTGAGACAACCAGACAATCTTTGAGACAATCTAAATGTCTCAAAATACATCCTTTATCTCTCCTACACCTCTCTGGTTCCTCCCACCCTTGATCTGCGCCCCCCGCCCCCAATCTTCCTGAGCTATAAAAGATTGTTATTTCCCTAAGCCAAATTGCTCACTTATTTATGACTCATTATAATTGCTTGATCCCATGAAGATATTCATGTAAAATAAAAGAGCAAACCCTTGTAACCTGTAATAAGTAGCTTGTCATGGTTGTTCCATGTCATGAATCAAATCTCTATTATATATAATTTTTTTTTATAATTATGCTCTCCCAAATCTATTTACCACTTCTGGTGCCTTATTTTCACCATTTCAGCTATAAAACCATGGGTTCAAATCCCAGTTCTGCTATTTATAAACTGTGTGACTTCAAAACAAGTCAAGTTATGTATCATGTATTAAGTGTCTATTATGTGCTTATATATACTTAAAGTAAAAAGCACTGGGAAAAAGAAGGAAGGAAGGAAGCAAGGAAGGAAGGAAGAGAGAGAGGGAGGAAGAGAGGAAGGGAGGGAGGGAGGAAGGAAGGAAGGAAGAAGGAAGGAAGGAAGGAAGAACAGAAGGAAAGAAAGAGGGAGAGAGGGACTTCTTGTGCTCAAAAATCTCATAGTTTAATTGGGGAAACAACATGCAAATAGCTATGTACAAATAAGTTATATATCGAACAAATTGTCAATAATCAATAAAGGAAAGGCCCTAGCTTTAGGAGGAATTGGATAAGATTTCTTGTAGAAAGTGTGAATTTAGCTGTAATTTTAAGGAAGTAAGGAGATAAAGATGAGAAGGGAAAGCATTTCATGCATGTGGATAGTCAGTGAAAACACTGGAATTTGGGAAATGGTATATATTGTGCCCGGCCAGAGTCATTGAATAGCAAAATGAGGAGTGGGGAATAAAATGTAAGAAGACTAGGAAAGAAGGAAGAGAATCAGTTCTGAGAGACTTTAAATGTCAAGTAAATAACTTTATATTTGATCCTAGAAGCAATTGGAAACCCCTACAGTTTATTGAATAAGGGGAGGTGACACATTCCCATTTTCCCTCTCTGAGCCTCAGTTGCATGCTTTATAAAATATGGTAGTCAGATGGTCAACAATTCACAGAATTTGAGAGGTAGAAGGGATCTCATAGGCCATCTAATCCAACGCATACATGGAATGAATATCCACTATAACATACTCAACAATGATTTTCAGCCTCTGTTTGTATGTCAGCAAGGATGGGGGCCTCATCTTTTGAGGTAGCTAATTCCACTTTTGTACAATTCTATGAAGGTTTCCTGATATTAATGAAGGTTGTCAAATGGAAGAGATGCTAAATTTGTTCTATTTGACTCCAGAGGGCAGAATCAGGGACAAGGAGTGCATGTTTCAAAGAGGGATAATTATAAAAGTCACCCTCACAAATAAAATTAGAGAAGAATGATTAAAAAGCAGTTATCCTGAAAAGGATCTGGGAGTGTTAATGGTCTGATTGCAAGTTCAATATGAGTGATCAGTATGATGTAGCAACTAAAAAAAGCCAATGTGATCTTAGATGACATTAAGAGGGACTTGGCTAGGTAAAGACCAAAGAGATAATATATTTGAAGTGTTTCCTTTATTTATAGCTTAATAATTTATATAATTATATTTATATGTTACATAAATTTAATATTATAATTATGCTGTTGTTAATTTTATATCATAATTAAAACATACTATGTATTTTATTATAGTTATGATATTAATATAGATTAAAGTAATATTTTCATTATAATAATTTTATATTTAGAAAATGTTTCCTTATTCGCTTCCCTCCTCCTTATCTAATTTTATCTTATTCAATTCAATCCAGTGTTTTAGCATAATAAGATCCTTTTGTAACTTGACTATTAACAATGTGTTAGTTATCCCACCCAGAACTGTTTTTTGTGAAGACTTGATGGGCATCTACGCTTTTATCCATGTCATCGATAAAGATTTGAAGATCTTCTGCCACATTGTCATCAAACCATTAACAATTCTATTCTTTGACTTCATCCAACTAATTTTGCACTTATCTGATTGTATTGTTTGTGTAAACCATCTATTTCATTTTCTCCTTAGAATAGTAAGAGATACTGTATACCATATGAAAAGTTTTGTTAAAATCTAAGTAAACTACTCCTTCCCCCACCATCATCTACTAGTTTAGTAATTCTGTCCAAAAAAAAGGACTGAGATTAGTCTTGAGTGACCTTTGTTGGATGAAACCAGTCTGGCTCTTTGTAATCACCATTTCCCTATTTTGATATTCAACAACCAGTGTTTTAATGATCCATTCAAGAATTATTTCAGTAATGAAAGTCAAGCTTACTGGCTTATAGTTTGTAGACTCTATTCTCCTCCCTCCTTCCCCCTCAAATCAGAACATTTTCTCTCTTCCAGTTTTGTGGTACTATTCCCATTTTCCATCCTTTAAACATCACTGATAATGGCTTAACAATTCCAGGACTCAATGATGTTCATTGGGAACAAGTGACTAGATCTTATTGAGGGCAGCTAGATGTCCTCTTATTATTACTAAGATCCCATCTAGCACCAAAATTCTAGGAATTTCTAATTGAAATGGCTGAAAAATCATTTCACAATGTGCTTCCTGGAGAGAAACAGTGAGAAATGGAAAGTGGCAGAGTATGGAGTTAGAACACTCCATGAAGTGCTCTATGGAGTTCTATGAATATGGCGTTAGTTGGTTTGAATCTCAGTTCTGTCATTTTCTAGCTGTATAGTTTGGCAAATGCCTTAATTTTTCTGTACTCCTGCTTTCTTATCTGTAAAATAAGGGGGTTGGACTAGATGACTTTTCAGGTCCTTTTCATCTCAAAATCTATGATCTTATGAATATATGGTTACCCCATTCCTATTGTGACTTTTCCTATCATGATTTTGATATATCTTAGGCTGGCATAGCAAATATAATGGGAATGTTGAGGGAATTTTGCAGAAATCACAGAAAATAAGCAAAGACCAGTAGACTATACAACCCATGACCAAATACTTAACCTAGATTTTACAATAAGGTACTGTACATATAGTACAGAAAAAGGAAAAAAAAAAGCAGACTTCTCTGGTATAAAGGGAGAGCCAAAAAAATTTTATGTAGATTTTCCAGATTAGGCGTCACTGCACCCCTAACCCCCAAATGTGGAAGAGATATTTGTCATAAAACCACAAAGAAAGGAGCGGAGACAGAAAGAATTAAAGATCATACAATCTTATAGCTAGAAGAAACCTTAGAGATTATTTATTTAATGTCTCTCATTTCAGAAAAGCTGAGGTTATTAAATCATAGACCATTAGGGTTTGAAGGGACCTTGGAGATTATCTAGTCCACCACATTCATTTTATCAAGGAAAAAAACTGAGACCAAGGGAGTAGAGATTTGCTTAGAGCCATATAATGAGTTAATGGCAGAGCTGAAACAAGAACCCTTGTCCTCTGTACATTATACTATGCCGAGATTGAATAATCATTCTAACCCAAACCCCTGCTTTTCCCTTTCCCCCTTCCCTTAAATTACTGACTTCTCAAGTTTAAAAACACTCCCTGAATCCCAAGGATATTTTGTTTGCAAACATTCCTTGAGATCCATCCCTACCTTTGTCTTCAAACATTCCTCCGGTTTAACCCATCTTACCTTCAAAGATTCCTTTGGTTCCAATCCCCTCCTGCCAGCAAACACTCCTTTGGTACTTTCCCAGTGTAAAATAAATAACAACAACAAAAACCCCAAACTAATCAAACACATTTTAAAATTAATGAGAAGCTGGTGCTTGATTCCTGGGGGTAGAAGGAGGATGGGATCATTTTCAAAAGAAGGGTTTCAATCATTCTGTAGTATCTTTGCACTTGCTAATTATTTTGATCTTCAGCAATTTCTCCAGACAGAATTTTTTTGGAAAAAGCAGAGAATGACACAGGAAATTAATCACTCCTTAGTGACAACTAGGTCATGTGCGACTAACTGGTGTCCCTCTTCTTGTAGCTGATGAGGATGGTAGGTGGATGGTATTTGACCTTGTTAAGAGGGACAGAAAGGTATGTCTGTCTATTCTTTCATGTGAGAAGGACCTTTAACAAATTAAGTTAACTTGTTATTAAGTGAATTACAGTACCTGGAATTTCATGATTAGCAATTCATTCCTTTAGGGTTTTCAAATAGCCTTTGAACATTTGAGGCTTCCAGGATTCCCCATAAAAATGTGACTGTTTCTGGGAGCATTTTGAAGCATGAAATAAAAACTGGATTCAAGAGACTTGGATTAGAACCTTGGTTCTAATATTTACTGGTGTGTGTTCTTGGGTAAATAACATCATCTCTGATCCTTTTTCTTTATCTGTAAAAAGATGGAGTTAGGCTAGATAGAATCTTAAATGTTTTCCAAATGAGTATAAGCATTTATGAGTATCTTAAACCTTTACAATGGAACCAAAGAACAAAAAAAAAGTTTGAATTGTCATCTCATCCAAGCCCTTCATTTTAGAGAAATGTAAGCCCACATGGATAAAATTATTTGACCAAGGTAACAAAGGGAGTTAGTATATTTGATCTCAAGTTTCTTAATTTTTCAGCTAATACTAGATCAAGGATCAGTCTCCCAAGATTTTCCTACCCTGTCAGGTCTGAAAACATGAGGCTAGAATGATATGAAAAGGAAGGAGGGAAAGAAGGAAAGAAGGAAGGAAAAAAAGAAGGAAGGAAGACAAAAGAGAAAGAAAGGGAAGAAAAGGAAGAGAAAGAAGAATAGAAGGAAAGAAGGAAGAAAGAAATGACAAAAATGTAAGAAAAGAAAAAAAGTAGATAATAGATGCAGATTCTAGTATTCAGGGTCCCAGGCTCAGAAAGGAAGGCAGGAGTTTATTAAATACAAACTCACTGATCTATCAATGTATTCATAAAAAAGGCATGCCTTTCCTTTCTCCAGGGAAGGGTACTGTTCTGAGATCCTCTCTGTGCCCATCTTTCCTCTTTGCTGGGAGCATAAAACAATATTCTCAAGGGAAGGCAGCTAGATGGCCCACAGCTGAGCTGTTTGCAAAAAAAAGAATCCTGGTTTTATGAGTGGTTTTCTTTCTTTTTTTTTTTTTTTTTTTTTTTTTTGGTATTGATGGAATAGGCGGAATCAAAGAGGAGAAAGCTGTAAAATCCCCCTGAGGTTCTCCCAGTAGAAGAGTCCATGGTCAGAATACACTAAGTCTCCTCCATCTACCTCATGCTCCATTCTAGCTAGGAAGTTCATTTTTTTTTTTTGCTAATTACTAATAGCATAACAGTATAGTTTAATGGAAAGAGCATTCATTCTAATTCTGTTAATTAATTGTGTGACATTAGGACAATTGTTTAGCTTTTCTTAACCTCAGCTTTCTAACCTATAAAAGAAGCATAATATATATTTGGGGCTGTAAGTTATCGCAGATGCCATAGAGTTCAACTCTTTCATTTTACAGATGAGAAAGTTCCATCTTAGAAAGACTAGGTAGGTGACTTGCCCAAAGTCTCACATCTAACATGCATCTGAGACAGAATTTCAACCAGAGTCTTCTTGACTACAGAATCATAGTCCAGTCACCTGCATCATCATGGCCCATGATGCTATATTATGGGGGTGAAAGTCTTCCTCTGAAAAGCTTATATACTGGTGGTCTTTGCATATGATTGCTGCTGCTATGGCTCATTTGAGCTTGAGAGTTCTAACCTAAAAACCAAGTGTCAGCATTAATATTATGATCCCTAGAGGTGGGAACGGGTGAAGAAAAGACGCCTTGGCTGCCAAAGGAGGGTCAAGCTGGCCCAGGCAACGCTGAGGGGCCATTAGACCTTGTGAAATAGAAAGATCTAAACTCAAAGAAAAAGGCAAAAAATATATTTGTATATTTAGCTGTATGATGAAGTTACTATTACTGTTTTTTAACCACATGTTTGGTTTTGTGTGTGTGTGTGTGTGTGTGTGTGTGTGTGTGTGTGTATAGATTTCACCCATGGATAGAATTCCCAGTGATGGAATTCCCTTCATGGAAGTAAATAAGTGTTTGGTCTTCAAGTTAGATTCTTGGGAGGGGATGGAGAGGTTAAGTGCCTTTTCTCAAGGTAAATGGGTGTTAGAAAGAACCCAGCACTTCTTGACCCTGAAGCCAGTGCTCCAAACAGTGTCCAAGGCTATATAGTCTATTTGTGCTGATTCCATCTCCTTCCTCCTGGAAACAGGACACCTAATTTTTATATTTTCTTCCACCCAGCCAGGAATAATATTCCCTTTATTACTTTTTCCTGTTGCATATGCTGAGTTCCAGTATCTAGCTTGCTTTCTTGCACATAGTAGGCTTTTACTACATGTGTGTTGATTTAAATTGCATTTTTATGCTGTAGACATTGTTACCCTATACTCTACCTTCCCCAAAGAAACGTACATTCCCAGAAGGGAGGATGAAGGCTGAGTTCTTCCAGGAGGAAATAAGACATTAGCTCAGGGAAATCTTCCCCATTTGCCCCTTCTCAGGAGAGTCAGAATAGCAGTGATCTGGTTTCCTGCCGCATTTGGAGGATCATTTCTGGAAGAACAGGGAGTGACAGTCTGATGTTCCCTTCTTGCACGGGAGACAGAGTTGTGATCAGCAGGCCAGCATCATTCCCCACCTTCCACTTCTCTCTCTGGAGAATAACATTCTCATCCAATAAACAATGTTGACGACAACAAAGGCTGAGCCCTGCTAATGCCAAAGTGTACTTTTAAAAATGCATTTGCTGTTCATTCTCCTTGCTCTCCTGGGGACCATTCCAGCAATGTGCCTGGTGACAGATGTTCTTGATGGCTCTCGCAGACAAGTGTTTGTGAGTATCACTCAGGCTGATAATGACATGCCGGGCACTTCACTTGACTTCCCCTGTGCATCAGGGATGGAGCCCTCCCCCCTTTCCTGCTCTCCCTGTCTGTCTCCCTCTGCCTTTCTGTTTCTATCTGTCTCTCTCTTGGAAAGATTAGAGGGGCTTCCTTCATCCTCCAACACTACTTTCTTTCCAGGTGTTGTCCTCCAGCGTCACAGCATGGTTCTCAGCATCAAAGGTCCAGGCCCTGACACTTCCTTGCTATGTGACCAACTCCCAATTAACTACTTTGTAGATGATCTACAGCAAGTGCTCAGACACAGTAGGGAACCCTCACTACCCTACTTTTAAGGACTACCCCCAGTCCCCTGCCCAAGTCATACCCTGTCTCTTTCCTGACTTAGCAAGTCATGTTCATTGTAAAGTCATCCAAAAAACAACCATTGAAAGGAGTTAAATCTGCCAAAAGGCAAAAAAACAAACAAAACAAACAAACAAAACAAAAAAAAAACAAGAAGGAAAAGAAATAATGTGAATCAATTACAAAGGCAAATAAAATGACATTTATAATCTCTGTGATTTGGGATTTCTTTGGGGTGCCACTCCTTTCCTTTACTAGACTGAATCATCCATAAGGCCCAGTTCTGGCTCAACAAAGATGTTTCAGTGATAGTCAAGTCACCAAAACCTATTAATCAAATATCTATTCTGTGTCTCGCACTGTGCCAAATGCTGGAGAAGCAAAAAAAGGGAGGAAAAGTAATACCTGTTCGCAGGGAGTTCTCAGTCTAATGGATAAAAAACATGCAGAGAATTATGTATAAACAAGTGATACGCAGGAGAAATTGGACATAATCTCAGTGAGAAAGCAATAAAATTAAGGAAGGCAGGGGAAAGAGTTCTTGAGGAAAGTGATAGATCTACAAGCCTGAGGAAATCCTCTGTTAGCTCACTTTCTGGGGGACCATTAAGCAAGCAAGTCAGCAAGCAACATGTATTAAATACTTACTATATGCTAAGAGCTGAAGATTCACATATAACAGTGAGATGATCCTTGTCCTCAAAGAGTTTACTGTTTACAGATAAATCTAAGACATATGCAAAATAAATTCAAAATAATTTAGAGGGCATTGACAACTGAAGAAATAAAGAAAATCCACTTGAAGAAGGTGACACTAGAATTGATCCTTAATGCTAACCCTTAATGGGGTTCTAGGAGGTAGAGATAAGGAGAAGCATCATAGGTATGAGGGGACAGCTTGATAGAATGCTATATATAAGGAACAACAAATAAACTAGTTTGGGTAGAAATCAGAGTGTGTTAGAGGAAAAAATTACAGTTTGCCTGGGAATATAGTTTAGAACCAGACTGTGAGGGGGTTGCAATGTCAAATAGGGTTTATATTTGATCCTAGGGGCAATCCAGGAGTTTCTTAAGCAAGGGAGTAGAAGATGCTTAGAGTCTTGTTTTAAAACACCAATTTGTCAGCCAAAAGGAACATGGGCTGGAGAAGAACATCAGGGAAGCAAAGAGCCTATATTATAATAATCTGGGTGATAGATGATCAGGACTGAACTAGGGTGATGTCCATGGAGTAGAGAGAAGGTGCAAGTTATGTTGTGAAAAGTCTTGGCAACTGATTGGTTATGGAGAGTGAGGGAAAGGAAACATTCAGATCAGGAAAGGTTGTAGATTAATGGTGGAAGTAGCAGTGTCAGACCTGGAGTTAGAAAGACCTGAGTTCAAATTTGGCTCCAGACACTTACTATTTATAAGTGAAATCCTAAGCAAATCTAATCTTTATATTCCTCAGTTTCCTTATTGTAACAATGATAATAGTGTCTTTCTCCTGGAGTTTTGTGAAGATTAAATTATATAATAATTATAAAGCACTTAGCATAGTGTCTGGCAGGTAATAAGGGCTATATACATGTTTGTTGTTGTTCTTGTTATAGAGGTGACACAATGGGGTCAGAAAAACCTGGGTTTGAATCTTTCCTTAGATACTTACTGAATATGTCTATCTCAATTTCCTCTACTGTAAAATGGGGATAATAAAAAAAACACCTGTTCTTAGTATTGTTGTGATGGCCAAATGAAATAACATTTGTAAAGCACTTTATAAAACTTTAAGTGCATAAATGTCAGTTGTCATTGTTATTGTCAGTAATAACATAATGTTGTTAATAATAACAAAATAATAATAAAGTCTGAAAATGGTAGTGAGGAGCAAGAAGTAAGCCTATCTTTCCTGGCCTTCTTTAGAGTAGGTACATAGTGTGCCAGGAAGGGTAGCCAGAAATGTAGGAGATGGTTGGGATACTTGAATAGAAATCTTGAGTCTGGTGCTTGCTGTGTCAGACCCTGAGAAAGTCACTTTCTATCTGTCTCAGTTTCCTCCCTTGTAAAATGGGAATTATATTAGTATCTATTCCCTAGGAAGATCAAAAGAGATAAGATTTGTAAAGCATTTTGCCAACCTTACAATGCTATTTATACACCACCTTATTTAATTATTATACACTACCTTTGGGGGGGAAAACCACATTTCTGTGAGTTTGAGAAGATGGATGGATACAGAGGTTAAAGAAGAGGCACCCCCTCTTCTCAACTCAAGAATGATTGTGGCTGTTATGAAAGCCTCAGAGTATGTGGCAATAAAGTTTGAAAACATTTGTCAGTAACAATGAAATTCTCTTGAAATTGTGGAAAGGGGAGCACTGCATGGGTTAATAATAGTAATCCACATTTCCATTAGCACTTCAAAATTCACAAAGCATTTTACTCTCAATAGTCCTGTGATGTAGACAGTATGTTGTTATCCTGTGATTTCATTAGTGCAGGGAACTCCTTCTTTGCGTCTAATAGTCTTAGGGATTTGCCAAAAGCATCGAGAGATTAAGTGATTTCCCCAGATCACTTGGAGGAAGGGCCGGACCTCAGATCCTCATGGATACAAGGGCAGCCCTCGAGCTGTTCATCAATGCCTTTCATAGGGTTATAGATAAGGAAATTGAGTTTCAACAGTAAACTGATGAATAAATGTTGGGCCAGGATTTGAATCCGTGTGTCTCCCCCCACCTCCACATGCAATGCTGTCTCTCATAAACTGACAGAAGAATCACTCCTGTGGTTTACATGGGTCTACTACAGGCTGGAGCCTTGGAACCATTCCGGGCAGCAGCTGAATTAGAGGTTTGGGAAGTGGAGAAATAATCCTATAATTATAGAATCTCAGAGGTGAAAAGAGTCTTTAGAGTTGAGATAGATCCATCTTCTACCCAGAGCAGGAATCCCCTCAGCAACATCTCTGACAGATGGCCCAGTCTCTGCCTGCACATTCCCAATAACAGGGACCTACTCCTTGATGAAACAGCTGCACATGACACCGCTGAAGCACTCTAATTGTGGGAAAATGTGGTCTTCGGTTCAGGAAATGTCTGCTGCTCTGCTGGTCTGGCCCCTTTACTCATGAGAATTACATAGAGTCTAATCCTTCTTCCACATGTCAGCCACATACATGTTTATGTGTGTGGGCTCATAAAGGTATTGTTCATATATACATATGTATATGTATGTGTATATAGATAGCAAAAGGCCCTAAAATATACCTATGTATATACAAAATCATACAAACACTTATATACATATAAGTGTATATACTTAAACCAAGCTGATTCTAATAGGCCACCAATAGGTTCTAAGCCAACCCCCATTTGGTTATTGTTTGAGTCCTGATTAACTTCTCTGAGATTCACTTTCCTCTTCTGAAAGTAAAAAAGGTTGGACTAAATGGCCCTTCCAGATCCTTCTAATTCAAAATCTCTAATTTTCCCAATTCCCAATAATTATCCCTTCTCTCCCTAAGTTCTTTCTCTTTTTTAGTTTAAATAAGTCTAATTAAAAAGGACGTTATAAAAACATTTTAAGATTTTAAAGGGGGAAAGGGATTCCTTAATCACTTCATCCAAACTCTTCATCTTATGGATCCCAGAAAGTACAAACACTTACTAGAATCATAAGTTTTGAGCTTGGACACCATCTAGAGCAACCCTCTCTTTTTATAGATAAGGAAACTGAAACTTGGGAAGATAATATAATATAAATAAAGCTTTGATTAAACACTATGTGCCAGGGCTTTGCTAAGTGCTGGGAATATAAACGAGTGGATAGAAGATAGCCCCTGCACTCAATGAGCTCATTTTCTAGTGAAAGAAAGGAAGCTGAAAAGCAGGAGAGGGAAAGGTATGGGGTAATGTAGCTAATCTAGGTCCATGTATAAAAGTTCAAAGTTAAATCAGAGCCAGGAATAGGCTAGGAGAGAAGGGAGCATGTATGACCTGGGCATTTTCTCAAATGGAAGTTCTGGACAGGAACTCTTCAATTATAGGAAAGGGTCACAGAGGCATCTCCCAAGGGAAGAAGCATTGGGCTGGTCATTGAAAAGTCCCGGGGAGTCAGGGGGCAGTTTCAGAAGAGAAGATCATAAAGTGACTTGATCAGGATCACCCAGTCAATACGTGTCAGAGTCAGAATACCAATTTCAGGTAGGTAGTGACAGACAGAGTTCTGAGTTTAAAGACTCACTCTTTCCACTGTACTGCACTGTCTCACTGGAGCTAAAGAGTCTGAACTTCAAGCCTGCAATGGATAATAAGAACAATGGCAACAATTGCCAGTCTCCTGACCCCCAAACCAGTGCTCCAGAGCTTTTAAGGGTTCATTGCGCAGTATGGATTTGTGTCTCCTCACCCTGATATTTGTCTTCTTTTATCTACATTCTAGGCAGTCAATCCCTTCTTAATATGCAACTCAGAACTGAACATACTTCTACAGAAGTCTGATTTCAGAAGAGTTAAGTGGGATATCATCTCTTACGCTGGAAACTCTATTTCTATTAATGAAGCTTCAGATAACATTAACTTTACTGGCTGCCCACCATTGACTCATTTTGAATTCACACAGCCAATTGAAAGCACCTGGTTTTATTCACCACTGTGGTTGAGCCGTATCTATATAGATGGTTGGGGAGGAAGAGTCAAAAAAATCTGAGTTGAAATGCAGACTCAGTTATATGATTCCAGGAAAGTCACTTAACCTCAGTTTATCCCAATTTCCTTGTTTGTAAAATGGGGATCAGAGAAGCATAGGGTTGTTAGGGTTGACTAGGGTTGTTATGGGGATCAAATGAGATAATATTTATAAAATACTTTGCAAACCTTAGAGATAAAGAAAACAAATTAAATTAAATTTAATTAAATTTAAAACAAATCAACAAATTTAATTAAATTAAAACAAATTAAATTAAATCCAGCTCAAATTAAATACAAATAAATAAATAATGTTAAATAAAATTAATGCTAACTATTAATATTATTATCATTCACATGCAACTTTTTCCAAATGAAAAGGAAGACTTTACATTTGTCCTTGTTGAATTTATATTATTAGGAGCATGAGATATAGATTCAGAGTGGAAAACGTCCATAGAGATTGTGAAGTCAAATATCACTTTATATATTGGTAAATTGAGGCTCAGAAAAGTTGAGTTACTTACATAGGATTACATAGCTGCAGTGTCTGAAGTCTTCCTGACTCCGTGTCCATCAGTCTATCAACTGTACAATGGTGCCTCCAAACAACATTGTGCATCATATGATTCAACTTATTACTTAATCCTGGTAAACCTGGTCTTGGTTCTTGATTTTGTCAATGAGTATGTTACCCATCCCTCTCAATCTGTGTCATCTCTGAATTTGATAAATGTGCTCTACATTCATCTAAGTAACTGACAAAAAATGTTAGTAAAATCAAGGCCAATGACAGAATGCCCCATCAGATATCTCTTCTAAGGTTGTTATAAGCCATTTTAATCCACCTAAATATATTATTTTATTATCTGGTCCACATCCCTCCATCTCATTTGCAAGGATATCATAAGATTTTGTTAATGTCATGCTCAATTTAGA